>NC_143090.1:1818181-2121212 GCF_061535455.1 Colias philodice
CTAACTGCATATGCAGCTGAGCTGAGCTTAGCAGCGGTGGTGGTAACATGGGCCCCCCATTGAAGCTTCTCATCTAATGTCAAACCAAGAAAAACAGTCGATTCCACAGGGTATAACGTATCCCCGTTTAAAATAATATTCCTTTTCACCTTTTTTACATTTGGGAGGATAAATTCTACACAATTTGTTTTTTTTTGTATTTAATAGTAAATTATTAGTATTAAACCAATTGGATATGCGTAAAAGAGCAGAGTTTACTTCGTCAACATTTGTGTCATGTCTATCCACATTAAATATTAATGAGGTGTCATCTGCAAACAGTACTTTTTCACACATATCCTCCAAATAATAAGGTAGGTCATTAATATACACTAAGAACAAAAACGGTCCTAAGATAGATCCCTGCGGAACACCTATGTTAATCGGCGCACTGCGAGATTTCTCTCCATTAACGACAACGGTTTGTACCCTGTTCTGAAGATATGAAGCTATGAGATCCTGAGCTAAACCTTTGATACCATAAAAATTTAGTTTCCGTAATAGAGTGGAATGTTCTACACAGTCAAAAGCCTTAGAAAGGTCGCAGAATATCCCCAAAGCATTCTTTGAATTTTCCCATGCTTTGTATATAATATGTGACAAAAGAGCTACTCCGGCATCAGTGGTAGAGCGCCCCTTTGTGAAACCATACTGTTTGGCGTGCAGTAAACCATTTGATGCAAAATGACTACTTAATTGGTTTAAAATTAGTTTCTCGAAGACTTTGCTCAAAGTTGGTAATATGGAAATTGGCCTATAGTTATTACTGTCTTCTTGGTCACCACTTTTAAATAAAGGAATAACTTTGCTAAACTTTAGTAAATCAGGGAATATACCACAGTCGCAACACTGATTAAATATAAACGCCAGTTGATTGGCAATGTTTTCTATGATATTATTTACTAAATTTACAGACATACCCCAGAGATCACATGTTTTTTTTAAATTTAATGTTTTAAAAGTTTTAACAATTTCATCAGCAGTCACGTGTCGCAATTTAAATAATTTGTTACACTCAGCAACATGATCCCTCAAGCTAGTTTATAAAATGTAATAAAATTAATTTATAAGCTAGTTTATAAAATGTAATAAAATTAATTTATAAGTTGTATACTACAAGCTTGTAGTTAACAAGCTTTCTGCCCGCTTTATCTAAAACCTAATAAATTATAGATATAGCCTGTATTAAAATCTTTTTTTTTTTTTTTTTTATAGTGGGGAAATCTTCCAAAGATACCCACGGCCCCCGGGGAAGGAGCCGTGGGTTATGTCAGATTCTTACCGACTAAAACCCCACTGTGTTCCGTCGAGCCGCTTTAATGATGGGGCCGCGGGTATTTGTTAGAATTCTTCCGCGACATTAAAATCTTCCCTTTGAACCATACAGACAGACGCGGGAAGCGACTTTGCTTGAAACCACTTGAAACTATGTAGTGATTAGTAATTCAGAATGTGACGTCACCTCATCTATAGGGCAAACATGTCATTATAACTTCTAATAGCGATAATAAATAATTATTATCAGCTATATGAGAAAACAAACAGCTTTAAATGTAGGCATGTTATCAAAATATGTCTTTCCGAAGCCGAATTGTATCGACTGTCGACGATTTTTTATTATCTAGAAAAATATACCCACCTGATACTTTTTATAGATATAAGATATAGCTGTAAAATATATGGCATCCAGATAATTAGTAGATAGTGCGAATTCATTAAAATTAGTTTGGTGTTATAGAAATATGTAGTAGATATAGGTATGGATAAGATTATCGAAAAATAGAAGTTCGAATTTATTTTATTTGAAATCTTGGATTCAGTTTGAAGGAGATTTTAAATCATGCATCCGTTTCATTAACTGAAACTTTTTATGAACTTGAAAGAAATGCTAGGGCGGGGAAAATTTACATTGAACTTTGATCTTAGGACAATCCAATTCAAATTAAATATTAACTAGGTACTGTAAAAACGTGACTTATTTCTAACATTTACAATAATTTATATACCTAGGTACTTATAGCGGATTTTCATTCGTTGGTTATTTTTTATTCAATCAAGTAGCCTACCACTTCATTATGCATATATTATAATATGTATAATTGTATAAATGGGTATATTATAGATATATTTTTTAATTTATTTAAAAAAAAAAATTAAATTTATGCCCAACGTCATAATTCTCGTTTATTAGACAACAATTAAAGTAAGTAGGTACCTATGTAAGTTCCAGAAAATTATAAATAGAAATGCATGAATAGCAAAATTTTAATTTTCGCTCCCTAAAATTGAACATTAAATTACAAATTTCTAACAATAAAGACGCAAACACTTTTAAACATTTCCCTCAACGTGCACGTATCAAACGTCCATAGTTCACATCTAATTAACGGGTAAACAGTGATTATACATTATACAGTGATAGCAACACAGACACCAGTGTCTCTCGTGCATTTATAGTCAGTCAGCGGAGTTTGTGTGATTCATATCGAGACAGGGAAAGTTTTACAAGTAAGCTTTTTTATTTTACGCATGTATATATTTTTAATATTGTGCCTAAGTTACTCAAATGTTAATTAATTACGTTAGTTACTATTGGGTTAGTTCACTTGGTCAGTTTTTTCTAAAATATTTTTAAAATTGGATAGTAGTTAGGTAGAAACTGTAGAAACGAAGAAGTAACTAACTCTTTCTTTCAAAATTGGACAGTAAATAATTACGAAAATTATTTATAATATATGTAATCGTAAAATAAATGTATTATTCGACTCGATAGTAATAATCAATAGACAAATTCTAAATATTTATAACATAGTAGTATAGAAAGATTCCCCAACACTATCAAGTTCACGGTGACTGACCTTATGTTTATCAAAATATATTTAAAAAATATTAAAAACATAGTTATTTGTATGAGGTGTTTTAAGCTTAATAAAATGTTAGATATACATACAATACCTATTAAGTATAAAAGTTTGGTTATAATAATTCAACCGATCTCCTTATTATTTTAATACATACTAATAAATATCGATTCAATAAGTATATGTTTTTCGTATAGAAATGTTTAGGTTCAAGGAATACTTAGAATTATAAGCGCATTTACCAGCTAGAATTAAAAATAAAGTATTAATGACTGACTACCCTCTTACCGTTTTTAATTACTTATACGTAGGATTTGTCTCATTTTTATACATCTAGATATTGAATGCATTATGCATCTGTTTTCTTCTTTTCAAATTCAAATACATTGACGAATCGTATAATTTGTTGTGTAGGTCCATATCAGGCTTCTAATTTTGTGCATAACTGAAAGCGATGTCAAAATACAAGATGAGAGTTGAGACTTGAGATCTTGGTTGAGACAAACATTATAAAGATGATGATAATAACTCATAACTATGTAGATAATACTTACCTATGTAAGAAAGGAACGCGTGTTTTATCTATACTTATATTATAAAGCTGAAGAGTTTGTTTGTTTGAACGCGCTAATCTCAGCAACAAGTGGTCCGATTTGAAATTTTTTTTCGGTGTTAGATAGCCCATTTATCGTGGAAGGCAATCTATATAGTATATATGATCATTCTAAGACCAACAGGAGTGGAGCAATGCGGGTAAAACCGCAGGGCACAGCTAGTCCTAGAATAAACATAAAATAATTCTTAAATAAAAGACGTTCCATGGATTAAGAATTCTAACGAACATACTTTTTATCGATAAAGCACGCGTACTTCGTTATTTTAATGGCCAGTTTTTTTTATATCTTCGTTGAGCATAAAATATAAATTTGTCTAAGACCTCTTTTAGTCTTTTGTCAGGAAAAGCGAATTCATGTTTTAAATTCGAAAATCCCGGCTTTTTCGCGGCATTTCTAAAGTTTTGATATTTTTATACTGACACACTTATGATGTCAATAACAAACTCATCGTTTACATAATTTGTACAAAAATAAAACAATTATATACATATTTCCTTCGTTTTCATTGTGATAACCTTTGCAATAATTATAAAAGCCAATTAAACATGTGTCAGTCAGTTGTTTACTGACCGGATACGAACATCGTTGGTCTGCTTTGTTGCAACTTAAAAAAAGTTAAATTGGAAATTGGCGGGAAAAATGACAGCCAACGGAAAATCTCATGGAAATGACTCGTCATTTTCTATGGAAGTAAATAAAAGAGCGCAAGGGCTAATAGCAAAGAGAGCAAAAGCATATTTACGTGCAGTTGAAAAGAGTCAATGCCAGGGTATGTATAATTGTATAGTGTGAAATAAATATCTATTAATTACTAGCGGTCCGCCCCGGCTTCGCCCGTGGTACATATTTACGTTTTCTCTACATAAAAACCATCCTCGTACTTAAAGGAATATAATAAAAAAAGAATTATCGAAATCGGTTCAGCCGTTCTCGAGTTATGCGCTTACCAACACATTTTGCGATTCATTTTTATATATAAGAAGATTTAACACAACAAGTAAAATGATACGGAAAATATTGTGTGTCGTTCCGGGTTTCGGTTAATCACGTTGCAGTTGCGGTCATATGCAATACTGTGGAAAGAAACTTAGGTCTAACTTACTGTGGAATAAATATAATATGATATTATTTATTTAATTGCATTTTGAACATTACGAATACTTTGAAAGATCACTTAGCAATAAAATATACAGACACATGTAATTCATTCATTTCTAAATGGTATCATAAAGAATATATGTATAATTATAAAATATAGGTAGATATAAAAATAAAGATAAGAATTGCACTCGCTGCACATGTGTGGGCAGATAACTTTACTATAAATAATATTTACTTACTTGGAATTGTTTTGATAAGTGTAATTATTATTGATTATAGGTACATGCGTCAGCTTCTCATGCTCTGGAATATGCCTATTAGAAAAAATATTTTTTTGCTGCTTATTCTTTATATCTGTAGATAATGAAGATTTCATTGAATATATTAAGAACCTACCTCAACAAATAAATACTCAAAAAAAATTATTAGAGAACTAGTGCATTTGAATTTTGAAATATCGCGTAAGATCTTATTTAAATCCGGTCCAAGATTTGACGAAATAATTTTGAGTTAAAGTATGAGAGTATATCTTAGTACGAATAAGGATGATACTAATTACTAACCTTACTTCTAATAGGTACCATAAAAAAATTAAAAATTTGTATGGCAATATCTTATCGGAAAACTGTTTACAGTGCCTACAGTTCAGAAACCGGGGCTTCCCCGATTGGAGTCGTTACAAAGGGTCGCACACATACCTATTGTCGAGTCTGGGATCGGCGTCACTGAAAAAATCTATTCAAGAATAAGGGTAAGTGCTCAATGTATGAAGTACCTGTTTCTAAATATGGAAGCTTCTTATTTTCAAACTCAAACTCAAACTCAAACTCAAACATTTATTCATTCAATTAGACTTCTTATAGAAGCACTTTTGAAACGTCATTACATATTTTAAAATTTACCACCGATTCGGAAAGCAGTATCTACGGAGCGGTATCTATTTCTAGTATTGTTGTAATTATTCAGCATCTTAGGATGAACCTGATGCTTTTCAATAAGTAGGTATCATTGGGACATTAATTTATTTTAACAGATTTTTGGAATTTTACTTGATGTCCGGAACTATGATTTATGATCTAACCGACTGTTTTATAAAATTAGAAGCTCGAGTACGAAAACAACCGTCAAAGTGTTATCTCGAATACTTTTACAATAGCATTCGTGCTCGAACTTTCTGCTTGTTTTCTTCGAATTCCCAGCATTATATCTTATTAACAGGAATCAAACCCCTTAATCCGCTGGTATCTCACCCTGGGCGAGAAATCCTTCGATATCGGAGTGCAACTCGCGCTACCAGCGGTCCACTTGCTGGAGACGCCCATACACCAGCTCGATAGGTTCCTCTGCAAGTCGCTGGATGTGGTGGAGAAACGGGTCCCGTCAATATATCTGCCGCCGCAGGCTGTGAGTATTAGATGACCTTATTTGGTTTCAGGATTTTTTACATTATTGCTTATAAACCACATTGTGTACGACTAATAATTTCATTTTACAAAGTCATTGCTCTAGCGAAATTTAGCCATGGTCCATGAGCACAAACGTACGAAACAATCGTATAATATTATGGTTTCTTCCTTGACACTATACATTTACTAGTTGACCTGAGTCCCAACGAAAGACGTTCTGCCAGTTTAGCATAGCATAGAATTTTAGCATAGGGTATTAAAAAGGCTATTAAAAATAGTTTACGACCAGATCAACTGAAAACACATAAAAAAAACATCGGTTAAAAGCTGTTTCTGGAGTTGGTTAAAAACATTGCAATTTGAGAATTTGCCATCTAAAAAATAATAATTCTCCAATTTGAACCATAAAATCTCCTCAGATGTACACCGAAACCCGTCAATTCGTGCTGCGTAGAACGGAATCAGTGAAGCAGCTCGGTACAGCAGTACTGGACTCGCGCGTTACCGCGGTGACGGCCACGGCGCTGGACCGCGCGCTCACTACCGCGGACAAGTACGTGGACAGATACCTGCCGCCGGACTACCAGGATGCTGCTGATGGTGAGTGGGGTTGGAAGGGTTCACTTGTAGACGACACTTGGCAATTCGTGCTGCGTAGAACGGAATCAATCATAATCAGTGAAGCAGCTCGGTACAGCAGTACTGGACTCGCGCGTTACCGCGGTGACAGCTACGGCGTGAGTAGTAAGTAGGGGTTGGCAAAAAATTCCACTTATTATTTTGCAGAAGCATTACTTAATAATTTAAGTATAAATAGACGTTAAAAAATTTACACAAAAATGGAATAAAGTTTGTTACAAAGCTAATTACATGTATGACATGACATTTCACGCATATGTTTTGATATTACAGTATTATAAATGCGTTCTTATATTATGAAATATCTTTAAAACTTAGATATTTAGAACTTACACATAACACTGAAAAATAAAAAATTGTTGTCTTTTAATAAATCTCATTTGATTATACATATAATTTTCGTATAGAGGATAACCCCTAAACTCTTAATTATGTAATTATAAAATGATAAATAGGTACTAATTAACACTTAGTAAATACGCAAACAACTTTCCTTTTACCTTATCATTTGAATTGAATCGCGCAGCAGTAGGTACTTTGGATTGTTTTGGTAATTACTTTTTAATAAAGTTTGTAAGAGGTTAAATGTATGGCACCCGTTACACGCTCAATCTAGAATGTGATCCTTGATCATGATCATTGATCTCAATCCAGATTGACTGTGTAATGTATTTGATTGACGGATCGTAAAATCTGATCAGAAAATATCTAGATTTTTAGAAATCAACGATCTCGATCCTTTGGTCGAGATCCAGATTGATCGTGTAATGTAACATGCTGTCAAATTACGTCAGTCTGCGTTCGGAGCGCGATGGTATGGGACGACAACACACAGGTGTTACCATTTATAACAGATGATCAAAACATGCCTCCTTCATCTTGTAGTAATTTGCGTAATCCTCTTCCTCTTCCGTACTATAAATTTCATCTAACAAGTTCGAATGTGTATAGATGTTCCTTTTTAGTAGCCACGGTTTAACCCAGCGTTTCCTCTTCACGCGTTTTTTCAAATAACAGGCAATAATTATTGCTGCACAAGCTTTGTTCTTATTCAGATCTATTTAGTGGTTGTGAATGCGTGTGCATTTGACAATGTCGAACAGTGGACTGATATGATCTGCCCCCCTAGTCAAGTGGTTTTCTGTTAGCGTAGCGTTCAATAGAATAGACTACGAATGTATGAGATTGACGTAACCTGTAGATACGTTTATCTACAGCCTACGTCAATCTCATACATTCGTAGTCTATTCTATTGAACGCTACGCTAACAGAAAGCCACTTGACTAGGGGGGCTGGATTGACCATCTAATGTCGCGACGATCCACATAAAGATTCGTCAATCCGTCACCTGACTTGGATCGTGATCTGGATTGAGCGTGTAACGGGTGCCTATGAAATCAGCTGTTCAGTTAAATTATGAACAAAAGTACATAGTACATATTATATAGGTACTTGTATTTGCTTTCTTCATTAAGGACGATAAAGTACTTGCAATTAACAACTGTCAAATTGATAGACGTATTGTGATCTAAGTTCTAACTATAATAACATTTGATCTTTCGTCTAGACGACGTCGAATGTCTTAATTAGGTTTATTATTCATTGAATTTTATTCCTAGATACATATCTAATACATATTTGCGATATGTCTTGTCGTTAACACAAATAATATACCTATTATAACTCAATATACTAAATTTGATCTTTTCATAGTAGCCCATGTACATATACTTATTTCATAAACACTTTTAATACGGATACACTCTGATAAGGAGTGATAAAAATCGGAACCTATAGATTGAAAATTTCCAGACCCAAAAGAGAACAATGGACAAATTAATTGTACTACTAAGTACTATATTTTCCTCTATATTATAGAAAGTTACCGATTTTATAATTAGCCGTGAAGTCATTTGTTGTCCCATTAATGTCGCTATAGATATCGGTGGGTATAGCGAGGTTATCTCTGTTTGTTACTAGTAACTAGATAGATCGGGATCTTACTCATGGACTATGCACCCGGGCGTGTAGACATTATTATCATGCGACAATAGACTATGCATGCATTGATTTATAATTAGTTAATGATGGAAAGAATTGTCGTGCGATGTGTGATCGTTTATCAAATCTTATCTCTTTGTTGAACTTTTCTTTATGTACTCAATTCAATTCATAATGTTTTTAATAGCGTAGCACATTCTCTTTTCTAGTATATGTTTTAGTTGTCGCAAAATTTGTCCGATGTGAATATATTTTGTTTACTTAATATGTATTATGTACCTACTTATTAAGTACATCCACATCGGACTTACCTATTTACGACATCTGCCTTTTGTCTTATTCACAAACGACTTTGCGAGCTTCACAATGACAATCATATTTTATATTAGTTATACCTATCATTTATTTTAATTTTTTATGACAATCCTCGAAAATATCTAAATTCTATGGTAATCGAATTGTTTATTGTACCTATAAGTTTCATAAATATTTCTTAAACTTTTCCAATGGTAAAGTCGTTAGTGAATAATACCGCCAAGTCTCTTAGCTAGTCAATTGTCGCTTAGCTACCCAAGTCGCTTAGCTAGCCAAGCCACTAAACTAGCCAAGCCGCTTAGCTAGCCAAGTCACTAAACTAGCTAACTAGCTAGCCGTTTAGCAAATTAGCTAGCAGCTAATTGCACCATAGTGGTGATCATAGTGACGAGCGTGGACACCACCACCGAGGGGGACTCAGGCCGAGCCTGCGCGGAGCTCGCCATACAGCACGGCCAACGTCTTGGCCGCAAACTGCAGCGCCGGCTGACGAGACAAGCGCTGGCGGAAGCCAAGGCGATAAAGGAGCAGATACACGTGCTCGTGTATGTCGCTGAATTGGTGAGTGTGATATCTCTATTATTGTAAATGTGAAAATGTTTGTTTGTATTTTTATCTTGTTGTATCTCGCCGATTTGATTTTTATGTCATTGGTTAGGTTAGTTACTGGGAGTTTCGATTGTGGTAAACATTATTACAAAATAATATAAATGTGGGGTAACTGTAAACGAATAATGGTGATCTAAAATAATAGAGAACAATTTTTGCGGAATTGGTTGTATAACATACAGTATGTGATTTCAATATGTTTATAAACATTACCTTCAGTATCTAATCGAGTAGACTGTAGAATAAGTGGCATGTTTCGCCTTCATTAAGCCGCATTATAAAACTATGTCGATCACGTGATTTATGTATAATTTTATTATTCTACTCCAGCTATAGATTTCCGAATTACCTACTCAAAAATGTATTTTAATAATTAAAATGTTTAGCATCGGAAAACACAGCAACAAATTCTACATATATCCCCTTTTAAATCCTACAATTTTCCCCGAACACGTTATAATACTGTTTGACACAATTCATAATTACCATCAGATCGCAACAGACCCAGTCCTAGCCTGGCAAAAAGCCAAGGAACTATACGCGTCTCTCTCCAAGCCCGAACCTGAGAACCAAGCGCGACCCGCGACTCTGGAAGAACTCGTCGTCTTACTGTCCCGGGAAATCGCACGGAAAGTCGTCCATCTGATTAATTATACGCACTCTGATTTGCCCAAGTGAGTATTTTGATACGTTATTAGTTACGATGGCCAAGTTTTTGTTAAAGTTTTATGTTGGATTGGATTTTATGTCTGGAAAAAAAATGTGAATTAAAACTACTTTAATTAACTTTACCCTCACTTGAGACATTTTAAATTAAAGATTTTATGTTACTGTCAAATGTTATATAAATTAGATAAGTAAGTAGGTGGTTACAAATAGGTGCAACAAAAAGGTTAAAAACAGATAGCAATCAGAGAACCACACTTACCTCGATTTAATCCTGTCAGAATTATTAATGTTTCTTTATATTAACCTTAAAATCCCAAAATTAGAAAATACGATTTTTTTACTTGAAAATAAGATGTTATCCATAGCCGAAGTAGTTTCTTACAGGACTTGATGCTACGTTTAAATCTATCGAGAAACGGATATTTGGATATTTTAGATTAGTAATTATAGAAACGGATAAGAGGCTGTTTTTATTTAATAATTTTATGTAAGTCACTTTATAATAATTTTATGTATATGTAGCATTTATTCCTACTAATAACACTAACAGAAAAGCAAGTGGTGATGTGGACATATTTACTTTGGTTAATATTCTAACTTGATTATGATTGCAAAATGTTTGAAATTAAGAACTTTTTTGTCGATTTTTAGAGAATAAAATATAATACCTATATTCTATTGAATGGTTTATCATTTACGTATAAAGTACCTACATAAATAATGCATGAAACATTCAAAATAAGCGACACAAAATGTAAATTCAAAATATTATATTAGTTTTGTCTGTTGTCGATTATTTTATCTATATTTGTAATAAGAAAAAAGAAAATACGAAGGTACACATACAATAATGTAATTAGATGTGTTTTACGTAATTTGTTTATTTCACCTTTAATGATCTCAATCTTCTTCTTTATATATAAAAATGAATCGCAAAATGTGTTGGTAAGCGCATAACTCGAGAACGGCTGAACCGATTTCGATAATTCTTTTTTTATTATATTCCTTGAAGTACGAGGATGGTTCTTATGTAGAGAAAACGAAAATATTATGTACCACGGGCGAAGCCGGGGCGGACCGCTAGTTTAAAATATATTTTAGATTTAATTGCAGTGTCTTTTGTTTAGTGTTGATTAAATTTTAAACAAATTTCACTTTCAGGAATGTACGTCAAGGGTTGACAGTTGTCACCAGCCATCTGTCAACCGCCGCCGAGGCGTTGCTCAAGGTATTGGCGGGAGATCCCCTCTATTTTACATAATTTATCTCTAATAGTAGTAGTTTTCCTTGTAAAGAATGTTTTGATTATAGAAAAATACTGAGAATAAATCATTTACTTTTAGTTACTTAACTAATAACTTTTCTAAAGTACAAAAAATATATTTTTAGTTTTTACTTTTAGTTAGGTACTTATATGACGGTTTCCGCATTTAAATGTATAGCTATTAAGTAATATTTTTATTTGTACATAATCAGACAGTACCGGTGGAAACGGCTCTATCAGAAGTGAGGAGTTGGCGCGGAAGGCTAAAGGCTCTCCTACAGCACCTGCAGGATACATCAAAAACTTACCTAGTAAGATTACACACAAAATACTTATAAAGATACCTAGTACTTTTTAAAGTTGACCTTGTTTTACCATTATTATATAATTAATTGCGCTATAAGTAAAGAAATTATCTGAGAATATCCGAAATAATTGGCTAGTCAAAAAACTACCAAAATTTCAAATTACTTACCTTTACAGAAAATTCATATTATTTATTCATCCGCGTAATATCCTCGAATTATGGCTTTATCTTCTAAACTCAACTTGAGTGATGAATAACATTAATATCACAAATATTGTAGAATTCATTTATAAATTTTCGTCACAGGAACAACTAGCGATGTTTTTGGCGGGAAATGAAGAGCGCGAAAAAATAACGCCGCGTTCCGTGTACGAGCAACGCGATGACTTGGCGGCCATTAACGGATACAACTAAATTTAGAAAATTAGTTTTACTTTTTAAATTAAGGACATCTCGAATAATTTTTTTTAATACTCAAACATTATTTCACGATAATATTAATAAAAATATATGTTTAATATCCCCTGATAATATAATATTGATTTATTTCAAAAATATAATTTTACCTAATGTGTTTATTCGTGTTATTATAATGGATTGGTCAAATTAAAATAAAATATTTCTTTAATTCATATTAACATTATTCATATTAATAAACTTTAGAAAATAAATTGCAATTTATGTGATCATTTTATTTGAAATAATAAAAGGGATTTTAAATACGAGAAGTTGTTTCATTTAGGTACCTATGTTTTGTCCACAGTTTTGTCATTTTTAACAAATTTTTACATTGAGATATACATATGGAGACGACACCGCCTACATCACTTATGTTCCGCTCAACATACGCCATATGGCGTAACTGCACGCTCATTTTTTATTTGTTTTAAAGTGAAACGCATCAAATATGCCTTCGTGTGTGTTACGATATTGAACAAATAATACGGAAAAGTGCAAAGGAATAACTTTCATTGGTAAGTACCTAACTAGATAATAATTTTTAAAACTTAGTTAGAGCAAAAAAATGGCGCACAGATTTTGTTCGTGGTGTCTCCTCCATACGTAGTAATATTATCTCAATGAATTTTTATGTTTAGGTACGTAACTATAATAATTGTTGTATTCACGTTTTGGATGAAGCCCATATTAGACCTTTATTGGACCGATTAAGGTAAAACCATAGTAAATTATTATTATTAAAAATGACGTTGCCTTCATGTTTATCATGATGATGTAATTTAGCTTAGATGTAAATCATACCTAACATTATTTATAATTATTCAAAATAGCGGGTAATAACTAATATGTTATAATAATAATCGTTTTTTTAAATTTTCGTACGTAAATTTATTTCGCTAACATCAAAGAATGTACTTTATAGAAAATGGATTGTCAGATAAATGTATCGGAGGAAATTACAAGTAGACCATTTTATGTGAGTATCTAGTTTATATATCTGAGTATCAGTAGTTATTTAATAGCTAGTCTATTACGAAAATATACTAAAATGACATCACATTACCCAAATATTTCATAGTATAGAAAATTTATTTTGTATCATTAATAAGTACGACATAATAATATTATGTACGTTTATACCTTGCTATGTGCTTGAAAAGGGACGACTATAAAATATAATATATAAATAAAATATCACGGGCGTATAATTAATAATAATTTTTATCTAAATATTTTAATGGATTTTGATGATTTTAGGCTCCCAAAGATTGTTTGGTTGAATTAGGCAAGAACGAAAATGTGAATGAAATAAAATGGCGAATACAGAATACACTGTGGCTTACAGCGGTAGCAATTCTATTATGGATTTTTAGTTATATTTTTGCTGTAGCAGCAATGGCAATATTGACTTGTAGCCTGTCTTCTCTATAACAACTAATTAGTTATTGTGATGTGTTTAGTACAAATGTGTAAAGATACTAGCGAATAAATTATAAAGTTTTCTATTTATTTGGATGTTTATTTAAATTTCCTAATCACAAGTATGAAGTTAGCATAAGAAATATCATTAGTATTCCATGGTCAAGTCAAAATTAATTTCAATTTCTACGTTTCCTCGCTGTGTTTTTAAACTGTGGCATTGTTTCTGTTATCTGTCATCATTACATACTATTAACTATATTTTCTATATGGTCTGTGGTGATTTTATCTAATTAAATTGTCAACTATTGACATTTTTGTGGCATTATTTTGCAAGCCAGCCAAGCACAAGCCATTAAATTTATTGGAAAAATAAAATTTAAGCGCTTCATATTATCAATGTTTAAGGTCAATCAAATTATCAAATAGTTGAAAAGTTAGTGTATATCGGCAAAAATGCCGTCAATCGATGTGATGATGCCTCCTGGGCAGGTCAACGATGCACCAGAGGAACCAACAGTTCCTCCGCCGCCTGTTATCGGCATTATATATCCTCCTCCGGAAGTAAGGAGTATCCTTTTTCAATCAACAAGCGTAGAATTCACGATCATGGACATATATTTTAAATATGACACAATATTGCTCCTAACCTTTATTAGATGTTTTTATCAATCTTCAGCATTAAAAAATTTATTAAATTAATAATTAATGGTATATTTCATTTCGAATTTTTGCTATTAATATTCTTCATAAATAGATTAATATTTTTTTCAGCTTACTACTAAACATTTGAGGAAAATTTTGATGGATTCATAAGGATCAATAGGTACTGCCTGGTTGTGAATATTTATTTTTTCATGATTAGTAACATTTAATATATTTCCATTTTAATTTTATTCAACAGCATAATATTATCATCAGAGTCTGTAATATGAAGACTGAAGACTTGAAAATTTTCAATAAAAACATCATATGCAGCAAAGAAACACATTGTTATTATTATTTGCACAATTACTAAGTATACATATATTTATTTTTTAACAAAATGCTAAAATATATTGCTTTTAAAAACCACAAAAGTTCAAAATAAATTTCTTTAGCAAAGTTACATAGATATTGTGGACAAGACTGCAAGCTTCGTGGCTCGTAATGGTCCGGAGTTTGAAGCCCGGATCAGACAGAATGAACTTGGCAACCCTAAGTTCAACTTTCTCAACTCTGGTGATCCTTATCATGCCTACTATCAGCACAAAGTGAAGGAAATCAGAGAAGGAAGAGGTTAGTATTATTTAATTTCTTTATATATAGTTATTGTACGGAGGCCAAGACTCACTTTGGGTCCCTGCGCCACTGTATTAAGTAAGTATAGTTATTGTACAGAATCTTCAAAAAAATATACAGTATTATGCCTGTGATTCTTAGAAGATAAAATTCTATGGATCTTCTATATATATTCCATTGCGGGGAGGCCTATGTCCTGAAGTGGACGTCTTGAAAGGCTGGAATGATGATGATATATATATACCATACTGCTGTAGTACTTAGTGGGCTTTCTGAATAACTATTTTAATTTACACTAGAGGCACATGGAGCCCAGTTAATAAAAGGTATAGTTTACCTATTTATATAATAATAATTATTTTATGCTAAAATTATTCTGGATCTGACTCTGCTTGAACCAAACACTTCTTTTGTTTGAAGTAATCCTATATTTTTATTTGCAATAATGTGGGTTCAGTTTTAACCATAACAGGATTCAATAAATATTATGATGAAACAAGTCACAAGACCAACTGCCCCTTGGTGGGAAAGTATATTATCTTAAATTTATTATATGTATAGGTCAAGACACAGCCCCTGCACTATTGGCTCCGCCAATTCAAAGACCAGGTCTCGCTCCTGCCACTGCTGCACGACAACAAGAGCTGCTCAAGGCCGCCGCTCCAAGCGAGCCCCCACCGCCACGTGACCCGCCACCAGACTTCGAATTTATCGCCGATCCTCCGTCCATATCAGCGCTCGAGCTTGATATTGTAAAACTTACTGCACAGTTTGTAGCAAGGAATGGCAGACAATTCCTTACAGACTTGATGAAGAAAGAAGAGCGCAATCATCAATTCGATTTCTTGCGCCCGCAACATTCACTATTCCAGTATTTTACACGCCTTTTGGAGCAGTATACCAAAGTGCTTCTGCCACCAAAAGAACTGGTTGCCAAGTTGAGCTCTGAGATAAGATCCGGAGTGCTTGAGCAGGCGCGTACGCGAGCTGCGTGGCATTCGCATCAAGCTAAACGTAAGGCTGCCGACGAGGCTCGTATTGAGAAAGAGAGATTGGCCTATGCGTCCATAGATTGGCACGATTTCGTTGTAGTGGAAACTGTCGATTATCCAGCCGGCGAACCGGGAGATTTCCCTCCGCCAACTACTCCTTTGGAAGTGGGAGCGAGAGTACTCGCTCAAGAGCGTGGGGAGGATATCGCGCATCATGATGAAGATGATACAGAGATGCAGCTTGAATCCGAATCGGAATCTGAGTCTGACGAAGACCTCGCTGAAATGGAAGATCGGACACAACAGCAGCAACGTCCTGACGACAACAGAGTACAGGACATGGAAGAAGAAAGCTCATCCTCTGAGGATGAAGGTCCACCTGAACCTCCCAGACAGGGTGGGGACGAAGCGCCGTTGCCTCCGAGACCAGACCGCGTGGTGGTTAAGAAGTACGATCCGAAACGTGCTCGTCCTCAGCCAACACCAGCGAACGAGGAATGGCTGGTGTCTCCGATCACGGGAGAGAAGATCCCGGCTAACAAGGTGGCTGATCACGTGAGGATCGGATTGTTGGACCCGCGCTGGTTGGAGCAGAGAGACAGAGCTGCCGCCGAGCGCACGGATAGAGATGAGGCGCTCGCTCCTGGAGCCGCTATTGAAGAGTCGCTTAAACATGTAAGTTTTTTATTGCTAGTTTAGTTTGATTTATGCAAAGAATTTAATTTAGATAAATAAATAAATAGATGAATTTATTGTTCATGATAAATAGACATCGGATTATATGCACTAACAAAATGCCAAAATATGCATGCAAATATGCACTAAAAAAGGCCGAAATATGCACTAAAAACGACTGATTTGCCTAAAATATGCACAATACAAAATCGAAAAACCTTTATTATTTCTATATATTTTAATCAAAGATTGTACAAAAACAGCGAAATTTTCTTAAAATTAAATATAGTTTGTCACCCGCGAGCCCAGTGTTGCCACCTTAGACCATTACGGGCTAAATCTAGCCCTTTTAAAGTGAAACTTTTATTATATCGTCTCAAACTTTTTGGTCTGTGTAGCGCATGTCGCGTGTATCGCGGCTGCCGAGTAGGTATACCTACTCGGCAGCCGACCGTCACGCGACATGCGCTACACAAAGCAGTGTTCGGAACCGTTCGAACAGTTTCACTTTTACCGTGGTTTCATAAAACCACACAACATTTTTTTGGAATTTAACCCGTGTTTTAAATTTTAAGCCCCAAAAGGGTAATCTAGCCCTATTTTGATGGCTCAAAATTAACTTAAAATGGAGCCCATTTTGTAATTTTTTGCCATTTTACCATGCCAAAATAGGGTTTGTTTACTTGCTGAGCGTTCTGATTGGCTAATAAAGGTTAGTCAACCAATCAAAACTCCCGCTACTTAACGAAATATGCACGATTGGGGAAAAAGGCTAAAATATGCACTAACGCCGTAAATAGAGAGTTTTATGCATTTGCATATGCAAACATGCAAATGCATATAATCCGATGTCTAATGATAAATAACTGAAATAGCAGAATGCAACATTGGAAACAATTGATAAATATTGACCATATACAAGTTCAACAACATGTTTTTTTCTTTTTAATTTGTGGTACATTACACAAAATTGACACATTACATGAACTATTTATTAATATTTTTTTTTAACTCTTATCATATAAATTTTCTGTTCAATAACATTTGAGATAATTCAACATAAAGAATCATTTTTACATACAATGCAATCTTAAGTACCAACTTTTCAATTAAATATACCTACTAATTGAAATCCCATCTACTCTAGCTCGCGGAACGCCGTACGGATATCTTCGGTGTGGGCGACGAAGAAACGGCCATCGGTAAGAAGATAGGCGAGGAAGAGAAAAAGAGGGACGAGCGGGTGACATGGGACGGACACACGTCCAGTGTGGAGGCTGCTACTAGGGCTGCGAGGGCACATATCACCCTTGAGGATCAGATTCAGCAGATACATAAGGTATATTGGTTATTATACTAACTTGATTATTGGTTAACAAATAGATTTTGGGATTTTATGTAAAGTAATATTATTTTTGTTTATTTTGATTTATATTAACTGATAGACTAAAGATAATGCGCCATGTATTGAAATTATTTTTTTTAATGTTATATTCTTTTGTGTACTTTGTATCGTATTTCGAAAATTTTTCATATTTATGGCGGCTCATTAATAACCAGAAGAGCAAGTTTCCGTAGATATGAGCGTGTGCAGCACAGACGCTACTAAAACTAATCACGTACTATGTTAAACCGCATTTTCGTTTATTTTTCCAAAATCTAATTTAATGGAAACATTAATATACATGTAAAATCAAGCTACGCAATATTAACATGATAACTTCACAATCAACAAACACAATCTTAAACATCTTATACAATCCATCAGGTCAAAGGCCTCCTCCCCGACGAAGAGAAAGAGAAGATCGGCCCCAAACCTGTCCCCGCGTCCCGCAGCGGCGGGCGCCCTCCCCCTCCCCCCGCGCAGCGTCCCCCCGCGCCCGCCCCCGCCCCAGTGTTACTCCAACCGATCCCCCCCCTCATGGTGTTGCCCCCAATGCCCCCCCGCGCGCCCCTCATCCCTACTCCTGTGGGTGCGCCGTACGGGTTCGTGCCGAGTGTGCCGGTGGGGGGAGTGGGGGGTGTAGGAGGAGTGGTGGGAGCAGTGCCAGTCGGCGCTGTGCCGCTGCCGGAGGAGGACGAGCCGGCGGCCAAGCGGGCGCGCACGGAGGACGCGCTCGAGCCGGAGAGCAGCTGGCTCGCTAAGCATCCCGGCACGGTGACTGTGCAGGTTGGTGGTTTTATTGTTGTTTGACTTTATAGGAAGTAAATGAGAGCATTTCTGTTTGATGTAAATTATAGTAATTTTTATGAGGTTTGAGGAATTAAAGTGATTTAATTAAATATAATCATGTATATTATGTATTCAAAATAGACACAAAATAATAAAAATTTAAATACAGCTCAAAGTATACGCATGTGGCGTGACGTCACCGCCGCAATGTCAGTTCATATTAAAAATATTATCAAATAGCGTGCATAGGCATTATAAACAAATTTTCCAAATTCGTCTAACAAAACACGTCTCCAACATCACACTCCACCATTCAAAAAGTCTAACACATCTCCAACATCATTTTGTTGCACGCCTACGAGATTCGAACGCAACATTCACATTTCGAAATCCAATTTTGAATTTGGAATCTGTATTTTTTTTTTCAGGTGTCACTACCACAGTTACCCGAGCGCAACGAGTGGCGTCTGGACGGACGCTGCGTGGCGCTGAGCGTGTCCCTCGCGGCGCCCGCTTCAGACCTCAAGCTGAGCCTGCAGCGCGCTACCAACATGCCCACGGCTAAGCAGAAGCTGCATTATGAGGTGATTTGGCATATGCTCATGGATGCGACAGTGTCAAATTTTATTTAACCCATTGAGCCCCGAACGGTCCAATCGGTCCACGACACAATAGATTTTCTATTGTGTCTGTGATTCCGGGGACTGAGTTATTAAAAAAATCTTAAATCTATGTAGTAATGGATATGTTGGTTTTATGGCATTCATATTTCATATGCTTTATAAATGCTATATATGTAGTATCAACTTCATTTTAAAAGACCTATGCAAAAATACCTCATTTATTTACATTTTCGCAATGTTTTTTATAGTCATACCTTTTTGTTTAATCTTTTGGTCGGACACCAACAACCGCGATATTGGTATCACCATATAAAATTTTGTCAAAATCTGCACCAAATCTTTGCACAATTGAAGCGCATATAACAAACAAAAAGAAGAGCGTGTGTGCCGTGCAAATGTGTCAGAAGTGAAACTTCTTTGGCAAGATTCAAAGATACCAAAATCGTCGCCTTACTCCATGACGGTATTGCCATGACGCGATCTTAAAATTTTACTCTCAACGCGCCTATATTGCGTAGCCACTAAAAATAAAAATACTGAATGTACAGAAATGGCCTGCTTATTGTTTTATGTTTAGATAAGTGCATAGATAATAAAGCGCGTCACACACGGTGAAGATACTATAATATTTTATCTTAAGATACTGTTATATTTTATATTACAGTATCTTAAGGTATCCGGTATCAGCGTTCTGACCATCATTTTTCTTTTTGTCATTGCGTACTAAGACCCCTGTAGAACCGCCATCCTGTTACAAATGACCCGAAATTTTGTGGGTCACGCGCTTTATACATTAATTTTCTTTTTGCATATCTTTCCACTGCCACTTCTACTACTAGTACTCTGTATTTATTTCTCACACATTAACATTAAAAATGTTTTCCAGGGCTTATTCTTCAAAGACACGAATTCACTGGCATACTACAACGTGCCGCCCGGCGCCGTCATACAGCTGCAGGTCAAGGAGAGAGGCGGAAGAAAGAAATAACATTAAATTTACCACTTGTAAAAGTGGTAGTAATTGACGCTATTGGTGTTATATTGTGACGATTATAAACAATAAATGATAGATAATTAATGGTGTTTTATTTGTACTGATAGTACGTTCGATATATATTATGCAATAAGAAAGGACATTAAAAGAACCAGTTACATATATGTAAGTGTTTAGTGGTTTAAGTTTCCACCTTAGAATCTATGCTACCTCAGTTTATATTTAATAATATAAAATTAATATAAATTGAGGTAGCGACACACAAAAACACGTTCCGTTTGAAGTCAGCTAATTTAGCCGAGTTGCGTTTAGTCGATCACGTTGCTAACACTTATTTTCTAATGAATTAAAGGTCTATTCTTGTCTAACGCTAGTTTGTTTGCATATATACCGCTTCTACTTCAGTTTAAAATATGTATTATAATGTTTCCACTTTGAAAATGCTCAATAAAGTGCTAAAAACTAAACAACTCTCCCTTCCCTTGTAACTATCTTAAATCACAATAATTACATACTTCAAATTATTCGTAGATTTATTTCAAAATTCAAAACCCATAACGTGCCCATACAGAATCCACAGAACCCAATCTAAATTCAAACACAAGTTCATAGCAGAACCCTAACGTAGAACCGATTTTTAAAACATGTCTAAAACAGTTGAACATTAATACCATATAGAACATCGAGCATTCGACGTTTCAAAATTTTAGCATGCTCAAACACTAGAAACTAGAGCATTCATTTGTAAATTGTAACAACATCGAGTAATCGCCGTTTTTAACATCCTAATTTAAAAACCAACGAGCGAATTACCGAGCAAATGCATGAAAGCAGACGACATGTCGCTGTCTTCTTTAAAAATTCTATTGTAAAAAGGTTCAAATCAAAAAATAACAAGTGAAGAAATGTTAGTTTGATCCTACAAAACAAATGCGCGATGAAAAAATTTCAAAAACTGTTCTTCCATCGCGCGAATTGGCGTCGAGATCGAGTACATAAGCATGGACGAAATTATCTATTAGGATACCGTTCGAATTTTACTACTCGCTTTGCTCGGGCCGATTGTGTCATGAAATTTTTATGGTGTTCACATTGGAGCGAATAATCGCACGCTTCGTTCAGACTGAAGTAAATCCATCCATTTTATAATATGTATTATAATTCTAGCTGCGCTGCGTCCCGCGGTTTCACCCGCGTAATTGAGTTTTTCCTATTTATCCTATGGGAATATGAGAATACAAAATAACCAAAATTACTCCTTATAACCTCAGCTATGTCTCAGTGAAAGTCCCGTCCCGGTCCAGCCGTTCCAGAGATCAGCCGGAACAGACAGACAAACAAAAATTGTAAAAATGACTATTTTGGTATATGTACCGTGTTTAGATCCATACGCATTTTATAAGAAGCGGTTATTTTGATATTAAAAAACAGACAAGCCAATTTTTATTGGTATACTTAGATTTAGATTTTCTAGTTCTAAACATGTTCTAAACTAAAACCGACTCACTAGTTTGAATAATACTTTTTTCCAAAGAAATAATATACTATTAGAAGTTTTAAAACAGATAATAAAATTCTATACTAGTACTATTAGTAAAAGGAGAAAAAAGAAATAAAACACGAAATTGTATGAACTTTTTATTAACATATAAAACAACAAGCATGGAATATGAATACGGAATGCATTACATTATAATGTGCACAAATGTTTAAACTATGATATGTGCTATATCACACGGAATTTACTATTAAAAATATCTAAAATTGAACATCTTTAGGAATTTCTTTCGTATTTTCTACAAACTAAGGCACCTTATTGCTTGATAAAATGTGATTTTTATTAAAAATTTTTTAACAAAATGTGTAAAAAGTCAATAAATATTATAATACATAATAATGATAATATCTTATACAAAAGGATCACTTTCGTTGCAATGAGAATATATTAGTAACAATAGTATATAAAATTAACAAAAAATAAATATAGGAATGATTCAATAATCCTTAAATTAATAAAACAGCAATAATGAGAGAGCGAGTGCTTGCAAAATTATTTAAAATAACAAAAAAGCTGGTTTAATACTAAAATATTTTAGCATTTGAAGTCATTTTCATAGTATTTTCTCTTTCTATCGCTTATAAATACTTTTACTAGAACGAGAAGGAATATTAATTATTATTATGCATGTAATGTCACTTTTCTTTACAAACAAGCTGACTGAAATATATCTGTCTCGCTCTCGTGAGTCAAGATTATAAATGATAGAAAGAGAGACTATGAAAAATTGCATATTTGGCTTGGCCATAACAAAATTAAAAGCTGGAATGTTTCTATGTCTATACAAAATAAAAACAAACGATCAAACTATTGAAATTAATTATCTATGTATTTTTATCATAGACCAAAGATCTAAGTCACATTTGCCTCTTGATAAAAAAATGTATATTTTATCTATACGTATGCATAAAACATTAATGGTCTGTTTTTCCTAGTGTTTGATTTTACGCGAGTATTATACATTAAGAAATTAATTAAAATTATCGAGTCTCCCCGTGACCACGTTCACTGCAAAGTGTGCGAAACGTCGGGATATAATGAATAAATCGCGTTTAAAATCCGTTAATTATTAAATGAATAAATCGCGTTTAAAATCCGTTAAAATCTTTAATTTCTATTAATGGTCCGTTTCAAAAACCACTCTCTTGCTTCGTAAAACATTTAAACACTACTATAATTTTCACTGAAACAGCATTAAAGTTTTACTGTCAAAGATCGTCACGATATCGTATCCATTAACAAAATATCGTCACGACCACAAATATCGGAATGCTACTGTAGTTTCGGAATGGTTTCTATATATTCCCTATATCTCTTCAACATTGGAGTGTAGATCGCTTCTGAATCCGCGTAAGGTGTAGCCACTGGGGATATGGTTGGTTCAGATCCTGGGAAATAAGTTTTAAAATTATATATGCGTATGCGCATGGGTTAAATATTTTGTACATGTTGTTGATAGTAAGTATACTTCATATTTTTAGGCTCATTAATTATGAGAATTTTCGAGATAAATATTCATAAAGAGCTTATTTCAGTAGTAAATATCAAACTTACATTGGTTTAATACGTATATCATACTTTTATAAGATTTTGAATTGTCATCGCTATATTATGTAAGTAACTAAAATACTTGGTGTATTTTCAAAATAATCGATTCAGAAATCACAAAAATCATATAAATCGATATGTATTATGTAACTATATAATTAGTAACTCACCAGTAAGTTTAACTCCAGTAACATTGCCCCACACCTCAGCGGCTCGAATAGCAGCACCTAATAAGGCCGCGTTCGCGTGTTGTTCCTGCAAATAAAAAAATAAATAAAAATGGCTCTCATAATCACTATATAATAAAAAACAATGGCGCCATCTGTGTACCTTTTAAATTACGCAACGCGTTTTGATGATGCTTTTTACAATAGATAGTTGTTCTTGAAGGTTTAGTAGATAATTTGTTAAGTTTTCTATATAGTGGACGAAGCTACGCGCGGGATGCTAGTAACGGTATGTGAAACAGGGTATTCTATAAAGAATATTTTAAAGAAACTTTGACTAACATCTAGATGTTAGATAAGTACCACATAATTTTTAAACGTTTTTAATTGCAATATGGCGACTAGATAATAAATGAACATGTACCTGTACATATACAGGTGTGTTGAACACATCGGCAAATATCTGCAAAAGTTCCTTGTTCACCGACGCGCCGCCTGTAGCCACTACGCGAGAAGATTTATCTAAAATACAGTAGAATAAAATTATTAGATATGAATGTATTTTTTGATTAATTTGGTAAACATTAATTTCACTGGTACAGTCCCCGGCACGTAACTTGGCAAGAGTCGTTAGATGCGCAGAAGTCGTTCTTTAGGTCTCTTTGGTGGTCAAGCGGGACGCGGGGTATAACGTAGCGCCGATCACGACTCGCTATTGGTGCGTCAGTCGACCCTTGCCTCCCGCACCGCCTCTACGTTCCGTTCGCTCCCGATTACACTTGCATGCACGAAAGTTGTACCCTTTGTTTTTGTTGACTTTTTGTTACGAGTTCAGTTTTGATTTTGTTTTGGCTTTGTTAGTGTTATAGTTGTTGTTTTAACTTTAGTTTTTGTAACGTGTATTACAATACCAGGACCAAATACTGTTTTACGCAGACATGCCAGAAAAATGGTATACGATGTGTACATGGAGAAAGAAGCTCAAACTGAAAAAGTTAACTATTTTTTTTACTGAATAAAAAAATGCATAATATTATGTTTTATTTATAACACCCATTAAATTTCACGAATTCCTCCGCTTTGTTTAACTACAAGATTAAAAATAAATGATGGCAATAGCCAATAACCATAATAACAATCAATAAAAGTGACCAGTTTTTTGTTCCACTAAGTGTAGGATGCGCGAACTTGCCCCCACTACGCCAAAACCTTGCCAACTTACGTGCCGGGGACTGTATCGGTAGATTTTTCCAATTCTGTAAAGAACACTTGACCATATCATCTACATATAGATTTAAAAGAAAAGGTCCTAGTATGGAACCTTGTAGTACACCTCTGGATTGTGGATGTTAAGACGAGTAATATGTATTTATAAGAAAAACCATCGCTTTTAACACAATCATTATTTGCAAATGGTTAGATATCATTCCGACCTAACTGTGTTATAAGTGTAGAAATTTCCAAAGCATTCATTCTATATTGATTGAATGAAACGCTCTGATAAAATAAACATTAAATTAAAATTATTATAATAAAATTTACTGTAAGGTAACGTAATCAACTTTGTAGATTACGTGCATGTACATAATAACTACATATCATGTCATGGCAATACCGTTACGTCATAGAGTAACGATTTATCTTTGAATCTTGCCAAATTTTAGGTATATTTGAATCTTGCCAAAGTTTTACTTCTAACACGAGTTCTCGGCACACACGCGCTACCAGGGTGAACCTTCAGTTCACCCACGCGTCCGCGTTAAAATGTAGAAGGCTAACGATCGATACGATCGGCATAATAAGTTTTCCATTTTCTTACAATACTGCCAATCCAAAACCAAATATATCCAAAGTATCTCACCAAGCGCGAACCCCATGTCCTCCGCGTGTGCACGCCTCGCGAGCGCTTGCCCCTCGAGCAAAGCCCTAGCTTCGAACTGGGGCGAAGCTCCCCGCCCTGCGCTGCCCCCCCACGTCCACTGACCGGACACTGCTCGGGGCACTATTTCTGCTGTGTCGTAGTATATACCTGTAGAAGGAATTATAAATAAGTTAATTATTAAGCTATTGCATAGCTTCTATCGCGGGCCTTGAGCGCGGGGACCGAATCGAAAAATTCCGTAACGAAAAAACCTCACGCTCCCCACGGGGACGGGCGCGGAGGTGTGGCTTGAAGGCATAGCATGTAGCTATAGCTTGAAGGCATAGCTTTACCGCGGCAGTCCCCGAGTGTCACACGTCTTTTTTATATTTCTTTATTTAACCATTTTTTTAGTAAATATAATTAAAAGTTAAAATCAAATTATATGTCATAATGTTTGGAATTTAATAATATAGATAAAAAAATACACTGTATAAAGGTGGATAAATTTTTAAGAAGTATTTGTTAGTTTTTGGGAATTCTGAGATAAGTACATCATTTGTTATGAACGCTTGAGTAATATCTTATCACAAGCTGTGTCACAGGTCAAATAATACACAACAAAAATATTATGAATTAAAAGTATTGTATAAATACCGTATAATGTACTATTGTTTAAATAGATTTTTATAAACAAATAATGAAAGTTGATACACTTTATGTGTGGTCGAAGTGACCATAATTTATTATTCATTGATTTCAATAAACAATTTTATAAATATAAGCTAAAAAAATAGTTATCCACTTTGTTTTATTACATTTTATAAAGCACACATTTGTGGAGAGTAAACATTATAGAAAATAGATGACTCCAAAACTTGTCGTAAGAAAAATTAACAATAATATTTACTTGCGAAAAAAAATTCTGTCTAAAAATCCATATTAATAAATTAAAATAAACTTACCCATATACCCCATATTGCCTCTAACCGTGGCCCTCAATAATTCATTAAACGCCTCCCAGCTAGGGCCTACAAGTCGATCCCTATGGTTTTGTCTAGTTAGGGACCCGTTCGCAAAGCACAAAAGGGCCATGTATGGGGCCTCTGTGGGGCCCACGAGGATGTGACCTGCTGGTGGGGCCTTGGCTTCTTGGAGCCCTAGGAGGAGGGTATCACTGGTTCCCAGGCTGAGTCCCACCCAGCCGGAGCGGAGGCGGAGCCCTAGAATTATGATAAATATTAAAAAGACGTGTGTCACTCGGGGACTGCCGCGGTAAAGCTATTGCATGCTATGCCTTCAAGCCACATCCGCGCCCGTCGGAGTGGGGAGCGTGAGGTTTTTTCGTTACGGAATTTCTGGATTCGGTCCCCGCGCTCAAGGCCCGCGATAGAAGCTATGCAATAGCTTAATAAAAGCATATGCAACATTTACTCTTTCTTTTTAACATTTCAACTCAATTATTGACATAAATATGTAGATAATATTCCAAAACCGTTGTGGTTCCAATAAAAGAATGGTTTATTTTTTTTTAATTACGTACATTCATATCAAGTTATGATACTAAACAAGTTTTAAAAAAAGTAAAAAAACTATTACTTATTTATTTGTAATAATTTCGACTTTTACTATAGCATTGTTCAATAAATGAATTTAAATATTAACAATTACTAACTTTAACCAATAAGCGGCGAAATTCCTTTTTAATATATTTTTATATAAAATTCTGTTGATCACAAAGCATACGAAAAGAATATAAAAAAAAAAATGGTGCCTCATAATCATATATGTAATAAAAAAAAGTGGCTTTAATTAATAATATGGATTAAAAAATTACAATCCAGTATTTGAATTACTCACACATCACTGATAACGCAAAGATAAGTCTCAAGTAGATAACATAGCCTCTTATGACTTATCTTCACTTGTATGAGCAGTAAGTGATCAACTTAAGATTGCAAAGTGATTACACTCGGCATTGCTTTGTGATAATGTTTATCTGACATTATAGATATAAATTAGCTTTGTTTGCGGATCATTTAGCTTATTATTTAATTCTATTTTATTTAATGTTGCTAATAATATAGCTAGCTGTGCTCCGCAGTTTTACCCGCATTGCTTAGCTCCTATTGGTCTTAGCGTGATGATATATATAGCTTATAGCCTTTTTCGATAAATTGACTATCTAACAGTGAAATATTTTTTCAAATTGGACCAGTAGTTCCTGAGCTTAGCGCATTCAAGCAAACAAACTAACGCATAAGCTTTATTATATTATTATAAATTTAACTAATTTTACTATGCTATTATTTTTACCTGAATAAAGACAAGTTGTATAATTGTCTTAATAATAAAACTTGATTATTTTAATTCAATTAGCTTCTTAGAATTTCACAAAGAACTTGGTGCATCCTTCTGTTTTAAATCAGATTACAATTAAGAGAAGCCACAGAAATACACAATTAAAAAATAAAATAGCTTGTAATGTGTCAGTTTTATTTCTTTCTTCCGTTATTATTTAAAAAAAAAGACGGTTTGCACTGGGGGAGTGCCGGCAGAAGTGAAAACTTGATTATTAACGTTGAGCATGTTTGATATTTTGGAATGGTATCCGTCTTACGCTTTTTCCATCACGTCACGTGTCCTGACGCGAGTTTAAGATTTTATACCCATTACAGAAAAAGTGCTCAACGCCGCTAAAGAAGTTTTCACTTCAAAAATTTCTTTATACAAAAAAAATTCACCTTTTCTTACGTCTGAAAAAAAATTGCCAAAGTCAAACTATTGAATATGTTCAATACAAAAAATCTAGTACAGCTAAATAACATACCTGCTAACGCTGAGCAGTTATCGCCAGTAAATGCAACAACCTTACAGTCGGGTTTGAACCCGTACCTCTTCACAAAGTATGTGGAAATGTTCCCAACAACTGTGGCGCTGGGTACAGGAGACCCGAGCTTGGTGATGAGCTTTTCGTCACCACATGCCTGAAATATTTACATTGGATATTAGATTTTCTCAGACTTTGTTCTAAATTCTTCAATTTTAATTTTATTTCATTATGAATTTTTTTGACTTTCTTTAAATATTTTCCTTTATAAATGGTGGTAAATGTAAAAAAATATGTAATGACGATTCAAAAGTGCTTCTAGAAGAAGTATTATTGAATAATTAAATGTTTGAGTTTGAGTTTATAAAGTGCGCTTTGGTTAGATTTCACATTATATAAATATTTAAAAAGTAATTGACTTAAAGAAACATACAAATGACTTAATACCTTTAAAGCCTTTTCACACCACTCCATAGTGTGAATATCCAAGAGATTCATTCCGGACCCATCCGATAAGTCAATGGGTGCAATCTTCCCCAGGAACAATGAACACGCGAAGGAAGACACTAGTGATATTCTCTCAGTAGCCGCGTAGGTGCGAGGTCTTGTTCTGTGCATTTTGCGTATTTGCGCACCCGTGAAACGCTCATACGCTCGGGAGCCTGTTATTTTGGCTAATTCCTGGAAAATTTTGTTATTTAATGATTTGGTTGATTAATAATTATTAATAATTATTTAAGTTACAATAAAGATTTTTGT
Organism: Colias philodice; assembly: GCF_061535455.1. NCBI lineage: Eukaryota > Metazoa > Arthropoda > Insecta > Lepidoptera > Pieridae > Colias > Colias philodice. The sequence goes on from NC_143090.1 coordinate 1,847,349, forward strand.
ATATTTTTTTTGTATACATTATATTAATAGTACTGAACGACTGGGTGTAGCAAACCCGAAGTGGGTCTTCACGTTCAAGAGTGAGAACTTGCTTTCTCTTTCTAAATTCCTTGATAATTATCATATGTACCTATTTTAATGTGCGATTTTTTTTAAGAATTAGCGCATATTTTATGTGCATATATCTAATTATGATTAATTGAACTGCATGTTAAAATGATATAAAGCATTGCATATACTAACAGAACAAACTGCAACAAGAAATTGAAAATAATGAAAGAATTTAGAAATTGTTCATTATTGTGGCATCTTAAGTCGTAATTTCGTAAATGAAATAATGTTAAAGCAATTACTATGATTTATTATTGAATGTTAACTCACCTGAAAAAGAACCTTACATAAAATGAAATCAAAGTTTGTTTCAAGCAACAAAATTTAATGAAATCCAAACAGCACTAGTAATGCAAAATTTTTGAATTACTTATAAAATGCTTTTGCATATCAATAATGGTTTATTTTATTTTTCTTTGTCATAAACGTAATTTTAATACAAATGTGAGTTGAAAATATATTTTTTTAGTAGCTTAATTCACTTATATTTCAATTATGACACCAATGCCTGTTTTTTAAGTGTGTCTTAGGGTGCTTTTCCACCAATAATGATTAACTAGCTTTCCACCCGCGGCTTCGCCCGCGTTTTCAAAGAAAAACCCGCATAGTTCCCGTTCCCGTGGGATTTCCGGGATAAAACCTATCCTATGTGTTATTCTGATGTATAAGCTATATTGTGGTAAAGTTTCATTCAAATCCATTCAGTAGTTTTTACGTGAAAGAGTAACAAACATCCATACATCCATACTTACAAACTTTCGCCTTTATAATAGTAGTAGGATGTGCGAGGATGTGTATCGAGGAATGTTGTTTGTAAATAACCAATCATATTGCTTCATTAAGTTTGAAGCGTTACTATTGGTTACCTCAGGTCCACCAACAGCCTCTTCTAATGCTCTACAATCCACTGTAGTGCTGGAGTCCATCCACACTGGAGAATCTGCCATGAACGTGGTCGCTAGTTGTGTGTGCAGGAAGTCATCTGGTGATAGTGACTGTAACCGCTCTTCTGAACCTTTTGCCCACCATACTGAGCCGTGTTGCTAGAAATGGAAATCAAATATATTTATTTGCTCGTATTTAAGGGTCATTTAAGGGTTGACACCCTTAAATGACCATATACAACATTTCTCCTCACATATACTGCCATTTTAAATGGCGTGCAAAATTTTTTTTTCAAATTATAACATTCAATTAATACAGTCAAATAAAAGTACATTAATAAACAATCACAAAAATTACACACAAAATAATGAATGATATGAATAGATTATTATATTACTCAGAAAAGTGAGTAAATAAATGAAATCTAAGGCTAGTAAGTATACATTTGAGAGTAGTTCCGGTTAATAAATGAACAATTATTCTAAAATTTTATAGGTAGGTTACAAAAGTTAAAGACTTTTTAACGGATTTTAAACGTGATTTATTAATTATATTATTTTCCCGACGTTTCGAATTTTTAATTTGTTAAGAAATAAATAATGTTTATGTCAAACATTATGTTACGTTAATTGTTAAATACCATTTTTAACAGACTTGAAAAAAAAGCGGAGGTTCTCAATTCAAACAGTATTTTTTAAATTGAATAATAGACCGGGAGATACTGACACAAAATTTCGAGTCATTTGTAATAGGATGGCGGTTCTACAGGGGTTTTAGTACGCAATGACAAAAAGAAAATCGATGGTGTGAACTCTGGTACCGGCGGCTTAGTCGCGTGGGCGTTAGTCGAACTCGTCGGAAAAATAGCGAAGTCAAACGATTTGTAACACAAAAATTTTAGAATTTACCGATAGCCCATAAAAAAGAAGTAGGCGGTAGTGTCATGCCATACTTTTCCTGTGTGACTTACAGCCCGCCATACCGACGCGAATGTGTTGATTAAAAAAAAACAATTTAACCATTTGTACCAGGCTAACTTTTGCACAGGTAACCATCGTCGTGCAGCCATTTACGAAAATCGCCATGCCATACTTTTCGGACGATTCCAAATGGTCACCATACCGCCGAAAATCTGCAAATTTTTTTTTTCGCTGAACCATTTGTAACACCCTAAATTTTTTTTTCAACAACTCCTGAATGATTATAAATAGAAGTGTGATAATGCCATACCTGTGGGAGTTGGCGAATGTGTATAAGATTTTTTATTATTGTATGATTTTATTCGTATTTTGAACGATTTGTAACAGTATGGCATAAATCTTTCCTATAAGTTTGAGGTTCAACAAATATAAATACAAAATTTCAAAGATCTAGGTGGTAGAAATCTTCACTTCTATAAATTAATAATAAATTTATTTATGAAGTATGGCAGCACTTTTTCCCCCTACTAGAAGTATGGCAAATATAATAATGGTCACATTTTATCAAATACTCTCCAAAAATCCAAATGCAATACTGGTACAAAAAGTTTGGCGAAAAAAAAAATTTTGCAGATTTTCGGCGTTATGGCGACCATTTGGAATCGTCCGAAAAGTATGGTATGGTGATTTTCGTAAATGGCTACACGACGATGGTTACCTGTGCAAAAGTTAGCCTGGTACAAATGGTTGAATTGTTTTTTTTTAAATCAACACATTTGCGTCGGTATGACGGGCTGTAAGTCACACCGGAAAAGTATGGCATGACACTACCGCCTACTTTTTTTTATGGGCTATCGGTAAATTCTAAAATTTTTGTGTTACAAATCGTTTGACATTCGCTATTTTTACGACGAGTTCGACTAACGCCCACGCGACTAAGCCACCGGTACCAGTGTTCACACCATCGTTTTTCTTTTTGTCATTGCGTACTAAGACCCCTGTAGAACCGCCATCCTGTTACAAATGACTCGAAATTTTGTGTCAGTATCTCCCGGTCTATAAACACATATTTTTAAGCACAATTGCTGATATTGTTATGAGAATCATTTAATTTTGTTCAAACATATTGCTATTTTAAAAAATTACTACAGGAAATAGGAAGAAACATTAGCAGTTAATCAAACTGTAGTGACTGAGTCAAGGTTATGTTTTAGCAAAATATCTCAACAAAATTTAAATTTAACAGCAATAAAATGTTAATCGATTTATGTGTTTATAATTAATAAATATCACTTCATTTAAAAAGACTGATAAAAATATGTACACACTTTCAAATAAGAATATCTGCAACATTTTGTTCTATAAAAAGGGGTAATTTGTGTCTGCACTGGGCATTGAACTGAAGCCCTTCTCTCTACTTTCAGGCTAATTATGTACCTTTTTTTTATATACCTAGTGGGGAAATCTTCCAAAGATAACCACGGCCCACGGGGAAGGAGCCGTGGGTTATGTTGGATTCTTACCGACTTAAACCCCACTGTGTTCCGTCGAGCCGCTTTAATGATGGGGCCGCGGGTATTGGTTGGAATTCTTCCGCGACCTAACTATACTATACCCTAACCATGTGTCATCTCTCGGTCCTTTATGCTAACTACCCAAACCGTGTTGATAAAATCTACCAGTAATTAATAAAACTAATTTCAAACCTGTGCTGCTCCCGACAAAGCTTCAACGGTAGAGAAATCCACTCCCTCCACTATCAATCTGTCCATCACCATGTCTAACGCCTTCACCCATAGCAGCGGGGGCGCTGTCACCTCACCACGCTCCCCTCGCACCACACCCCCTGATGTCCTGGGGGTAGTATATTTCATTATGGAACATGTGTATTTATTATATTATTGATTATTGTTGTAGGGTGTTAAAAACAATCATATTATTTGATCTTAAAATTGATTTGAATGTCATGTGTTAGAAATTGAACAAAGTATATGTATATGCACAAATTTTAATGGAGTTTTGAATCACTTTCTGTAATATATTACCATGTATGTAATTGTAATTGCAAGTTAAACACTATCATAAAGGTGGATAATACAAAATACAAATGATGTGATATAGTTTAGTGGGTTTACAAGACAAGGTCATAGATGAGTATGTAAATATTTATTATAGTGAATTATTATCCAAAAGGGGTAAAAATGAACTGACTTTCTGCCTCTAAACCCAACAAAAGAAAATATTTTTTGTTTAATTTAACTTGATAATTTAACTTGATAATTTAACTTGAGTACTAACTCCGAAAACTTAGTTACCTGAATTCAGGGAGATCAACATCGAATTCCACATCTGCTTCTTGTCGCACTTCATAATCCTCACCAATTATCACAGCCTTTAGCTACAAGCACAATATTTAAATAATATTTACACAGTCACTTAAAAAAACACTCAATTTCAAGTTGTCGTAAACTTTTGCGTCAATGCGCTCACGACTTTAAACTTAACACAAATTTTATATTAGCAATTTGATAAACAGTAAGAAATGTACATAAAAACACAAAAACATTTAGAATTTAAAAGGTAAATGTATCACACTTGAATATCAATTTCCGCCTGCAAACTGTACCTTTCTAATTAGATCACCATTGAGTGACGAATTAATTAATTAAATAAATAAAACACTTACAAGGTATCAAAAATTGCGCTATTATTTACAAAGCACCATGTTAATTACGTTTGAAATATTATGTTTTCCACATTACACATACCCTCTGAGTACTAAAATCAAATCCCAAAAAAGTTTTAGATTGGCTTTCTTCGATCATTGTTTGATTTTGACAGCGCGGCTATTGCGCTGGTGCGTTCAGAAATACCGGCACAACGATCGCGGTTTCGTGACGGAATACCATTCATTTATACAATAGTAGGCGTGATTACACGATATCTTTCTTAAGCTTTATAACAATTGTAATAAGTATTTAATCGTATAAATTTTGTGTAGTTTGATAAAGTGGTACCAAGGTCATATTTATCTTTTTTTTAAAACCGCGATAACCTATGACGTAAATCATTATTATTGTTCATATAAATTAAATAGGTATTTGATAGAGAGATTTTGAGAAATGTAATTTATTTATAAGTACAAAATTTTCTGTTCTAATTTTAAAAACTAATTTTAAAAAGCCTCGATTACTTTATACATATAGTCTACTCAAATTACCATTTAGCAATACGAAACTAATCATCAATTTGAATATTAAAAGTTGAATTTAAATTAAGATAGGTCATTATGACTTGCAAGGTATCGTTGCTAGTTGCTACTAGAACAATAATTATTAATATCTCTCAACGTTAACAAATAATATTAATAATATGTGAGTAGTACAGTAGTAGTGTGAATATGTATGTAAGTATTTTAAATGTAGATTCTAATTAATACACTAAAATTTACTATAGATCAAATGTGGGCGTGGATGATCTTGACCTTTGCAATAGTAATAATTTAAAATTAGTCATTTTATTATTGTAATATTGTCATTTTTCGATCTGACGATTATGCATAATTTGTTGTTCGGATACACATATTATCTATTATACATGAAACATGTTATAAAATGTGTCGGTAAGAATTTAACGCATGTAAAATATACCTATATAAAATCATATTTTGTTTCCCTTAGAAATCATGATTGGCAAATTTTGCAGCTTGTTAAACCTACTAAGATAATAAAAATATACATTTTGCAAAGGCGCTATACATTATTAAAAAAAAAACAAAAGACAGACGAAAAAAAAAGAACGTTTTTTTCTGTTCTATATTATGTTTAAAATAAGAACAGAATACCTACTTTTTGTTCTTGTAGGATTTTTTTAAATTAGTTTACATTTTAATATTGATTTAATGTGAGAAATGAGAATCAAATGTGTGTCTCCTGATTGCATATTCAATTATTTTAAATGGGAAAGTGTTTTTTTGCGAAATTAATGGTACCTACGCTCTATACTTACACAGTTACACTTATTTATATATAACTATACTCGGATTCATTGTAAGTATTATATGTCGTAATATTATTTTATTGTCTATTATTTAATTACAAATTGTATTATTTTTAATAATTATAATTATAATAATTAGTAGTTAGTATTCACTTAAGTGTCGCGGCCCGATCGGGCCGATAAATACATATGTACTTATTTTAGCTATTGTTCTTTATATTTTCAATTTTGTATCATTTTGAAAACTTCTTTTTTTGGTTGCCGCGGCCACGGTACTGAGAAAAAGGATACAAGAAAATAAACATTATAATCTTTTATTGAACAAGGCATATACATAATAGCACAGACTAATAATAATATACTGATAATAGGTTACATATTATAAAATCGACCTTATACTCCTAATATAGCTTAATTCGCTTTGTTTTAAGAGCTACACATTCCTTCCTTCCCAACACATAAGTTCAATTGCGTAACAAAAATATTAAATATCACAATATAGGTACCTAATTCTTTATTAATCATAGAATACCTGTATAAAACTAAAACCTAATAAGATTATGAAATACTAGCTGCGCTCCGCGGTTTCACCCGCGTGACTCCACTCCTGTTGGTCTTAGCGTGATGATATTGTAGGGGCTTGTTATGTGCGGGTGTAATAAAAGATGAATAACTACGCAAAGGTTATATTTCGTTAACTACATATATATATTCGTATGTAATTAATATTCGACCTAATGCGACCAACCCGCGTCCCGACAAGCCCTTCACTGTTCATGCATAGCGCACGAACTGTTTATATACGAGTTACCGTGTGAACCTATGGTGTGAACTTTCTTAGTAGGTACTACACTTGAAATATTTCGGTAACTCGTAAATTGGCTTGTCGTCGCTACATCATTCCCCCCTTAAAATAAAAAGGGTATACAAGTAAAAAAATCTTACAATAAAATTAAACAATAAACAAAGGGGTATATAATTATAAAGTGTCGCTATATAAGGTTACAAAATGTTTACAATATAAAGTATAAAAAATGTTCACAATATAAATCAATCATAACGTATACAAGTGGTTAAAAGTTAACACCTAATTTCGTTAAACTATTTATGTTTTTACAAAAACTCGGTTGGGTCTTCTAAGTGGCGTGCGATAATTTTTACACGTCAATTAACACTTAGTAACATCAACATTTCAAATCTCAATACGTTCTTAACACTTGTATCGTTTAATATTACAAAGGCTATTACTATACCTACACTCATAAGCCATAAATCAAAAGTACTTAAATTTCTAAGTAGTAAACATTTCAATAAAAACTCAACACAAACATAAATTTGAAATACCATACTAAACGTTATACAATTAATAATGAACTCGTTTCAAATTTCATAAGTGCTATTATTTATTAAATACGATGTGTTGATTACTAAGTATTTATTATACATTTCTATGAACTCTTATGAATACTTATAATCATCGTAATTCTAATAAATATAAAATAGTGGAAAAAATTACAAATACAATACTATTACCTAAATCGTACTGGTAATCGTATAGCTCTTCCACTACGCGTGGTATGTGTATTAGGCAATTCGCTACTTGGAATTTGTAACGGAACCTCAGTATCTGCCCCAGATGTCGTATCACTATCATCATTCAAATAATATGCAGGTTTTAGACGGTCTACAGATATTCTAACTTTCCTGCCAGTCATTTGAATATAAAATACCTTTTCCTCTCGACTCAACACACGATAAGGACCGTCGTATGTTGGTTGTAAAGGCTTACGTACTGCGTCGTTTCTTACAAAAACATAATCGCACTTTTCTAAATCGGGGTGAATAAATATGTTCCGTCTTTCATTCTGCCTAATAGCTACTGACTGATATTTCCTAATAGAGTCTCGTAATTTACTTACATACTCAAGACTGCTATCTAATTCAAAACTCGATTTTTTATCGTAATAATCACCTGGTAATCGTAAAGTTGTTCCGTACGTAATTTCTGCTGCGCTTATGCCGGTATCACTTCTTACTGCTGTTCTAAGTCCTAGCAACACAGTTGGTAATTTCGTAACCCAAGATGATGATATATTGCATAAACGAGCCGTTAATGCCGCTTTAAGCGACCTATGCCAACGCTCTACCGCCCCGTTACTCTGTGGGTGGTAAGGTGTCGTACGCAACTTATTAATACCTAATAACTTCATTAGTGTAGCAAATAATTGACTTTCGAATTGGCGTCCTTGATCGCTTGTTAGCTTTTTCGGACAACCAAAACGAGAGATCCATCCTTCATATATTACACGCGAAATCGTTTCAGCAGTTATATATCTCGTAGGAAAACATTCTGGCCATCGCGTCCCCCTATCACTATGGTTAGGCAATACGTCCTAAACCTTCGGGTGAAGTGGGTAAAGGTCCAATTAAATCAACATGAATATGTTCAAACCTATCGCACTGCGGAAACGATCCTAAACCTGACATTGTATAACGATTAACCTTCGATCGTTGACATTCAATGCATGTTTTAGCTTTTAACCCATTGGCCAACGTGACGAATCATATTTGGCCAATAAAAACGATTTTGAATCAATTTGCGTGTAGTCCTTATTCCGGGATGACATAAATTATGTACACTATCAAAAGCAATACGTCGAAATTTATCAGTCAAATAGGGTCTAATTTTATCATTATCTAAATTACAATAAATAAATGTACCGCTTTCAGGTAACATAATTTTCTTTAACCTATTATTAGCGTCTTTCGAATTAGATAATTGCAACATATAAGAATCCTTTTGTTGATTCTTAGCAAGTTCCGCGTAATCTATTACAGTGGGACAACTTATTGTTGCGACTCGTGATAACGAATCTGCAACGACATTATCTTGCCTACTAACGTGTCCCAAATCCGTTGTGAACTCACTAATGAATATCAAGTGTCGTGTACGTCTGGGTAACTCTTTCTCGCTATTTACTTTAAAAAATGCATAAATTAACGGTTTGTGATCCGTATACACCGCTAACTGTCGTCCTTCGACCATATTCCGAAAATGACGAATAGCCAAGTAAATTGCTAATAACTCCCTATCATACGTAGGTACTATACTTGTGTTCAATCTTAGATAGATTCTTAGAAAAATAACCTACATGAGTATCCGATGCGTCCGTCATAAGTGCGAGCGATGCATCGGCCCTAGGGTGCTAAAAAAATCTGCACTTTATAAACAAAAACATAAGTTGAGTTACCATGGCGATAATAAATAACCATTTATACGGTCGCCGTAAACTAAGATCTAAAGTCATTAACTTAGTACCAAATGTCTTAATTACACTAAACTACACTTTATAATCACTACACAGTACACTCACTCGCGGATTGGTTATTTTTCGACACTGGTAAAATTATTAAAAGTCGGCTCTCCTGCTGCTTCTGCCACGCACAAGGTTGACGATAGTACAATCTGGCGATATGCTTAAAGCAGTAATGAAAAAACATAGCCAATTGGGATTTTTCTGTTTTGATATCCCTGCACGATCGCGAATTCGGGATGCGGAGCGATGCGTGCGATTTCCGTACTTTCGACCGCTAAACGATTTGCCTCTCGAGCCTGCACATTCCAGCTGGTTTACCTGCTGCTTTAGTTGTGCTAACTGCTCGAGAAGGTTTAACTGTACCGACGAAACTGCTGTAACTGGAACTGCCGGATTCATTTTGAATTAAATTTTAAACAAACGATATCTATGCAATTCACTAAATGTCGGGAGTCACCAATGTAGGAGCTTGTTATGTGCGGGTGTAATAAAAGATGAATAACTACGCAAAGGTTATATTTCGTTAACTACATATATATATTCGTATGTAATTAATATTCGACCTAATGCGACCAACCCGCGTCCCGACAAGCCCTTCACTGTTCATGCATAGCGCACGAACTGTTTATATACGAGTTACCGTGTGAACCTATGGTGTGAACTTTCTTAGTAGGTACTACACTTGAAATATTTCGGTAACTCGTAAATTGGCTTGTCGTCGCTACAATATATTATAGCCTATAGGGCTATAGCCTTCCTGGATAAATGGGCTATCTAACACCGAAATAATTTTTCAAATCGGACCAGTAGTTCCTGAGATTAGCGCGTTCAAACAAACAAACTCTTCAGCTTTATACTATTATAGTACCTATAGATTAAATCATACCTCCTAAATGATATTTTTTAATTCTCATTTATTAATTTCCACGCTACAAAACTATGATCTTTTGCAGGAATCTATTGAAGAAAATTTTTTGGAGGAGAACATTGTAGGTAGGTAATTTCTAAAAGGAAACAAAGTTGGACGACATGTGCCATATCATCGCCAACTCGCGCTTGCCAAGCATGGTGGATTACAGCGTAAAATATTATAGGAGGTATGTGAATCCTCTCATTTAACCAACGTTTCTCACTTACTATCCAGTGCGAATAAAAAGAGAGGTAATATTTTGACTGTGTACAAAAACTTATATTTAAAAAAGGTCCGATGAAGACTATGCCGGTTGCTTACATTCCCATGCATGCATATGCAAGTGTAGGACGATTATGACATAAATACATCCTTATTACTTACGTATACAAACATTCGTACGTTGTAAGTGACCCGTTAACAGTGGATGGTATCGACTATAGACGAACTTTCTTGCCTTTAAAAAGCGAAAAGAGACTCTTTATTTCTTCAAAGTTGAAGAGCTTGTTTGCTTGACCGCGCTAATGTCAGGAATTGTAGTCCGATATGAAAAATGGTTAAGTGTTTGTTAGCTCATATCGAGGAAGGCTATACTATGTAGGTATATCAATTATCATCATGCTAAAACTTAAAGGAGCAAAAAATACGGATATAACCGGGAGTACAGCTAGCTAGCCAGGAGCTTCTTAAGGCTGCAGTCTAGCAAAATTGCGTTTTCAACAAGTTATTTGACAATTTTTTCCCGGCTAATGAAATGATAAACTGAATTTTTTTTTCTTGTTTATCAATTAGTGTTTGTACGGGCCTATCCCGTACGTGTGTATGATTAATTAATATTGAAATAAAAGAATTATTAAAATATAAGAAACTTGTAATTAACTGAATATAATAACTATATAATGGATGGATGAGTCACGCGAGGTACTCTTAATGCCCGTCGACGATGAACTGATTTTAATTTAATATAAAGTGTAAAATGTTGGATACAATTTGCAAGCAAAGCGCCTTGTTGCACTTTGGACGTGCTTGCTCGTACATATTCCCGGGCGGGAATATGTACGAGCAAGCCATCCATTATATAGTTATTATATTCAGTTAATTACAAGTTTCTTATATTTTAATAATTCTTTTATTTCAATATTAATTAATCATACACACGTACGGGATAGGCCCGTACATTCTGGTCCTTCGAGCTATCGTAAAGCGGGACCCTTGTACGTTCGCGTGTGTGGTTCCGTAGACCTGTGCACCTGCAATACAGTGCATTATAGACAAGTGACTCTCTACTATATACTGTTCTAGCAAGTGAATAGTCGGTAGTAGAGTCCTAATATTACATCAACAACAATGTCTTCGGTCGCTGATATACAAGCCAACCAGCAGCAGCTGGCATCGGCCATAGAAAATATTTATACTAATTTCAAGAAAGATGGCCCAAGCAGGAGAACACTCCAGTACATTAAGAAGAGATTGGACCTCCTGGAAAGCTATTGGTTCGAATATGAGGCGAACTTCACGAGGCTATCAAGTAAGGAGATAGATGGACACACTCGTGAGGCAATAAAAAAGGATCTGGAGAGAATAAGGGAAAGGTATGGTGCTATTAAGTCGCACTTACAGAGCTGTGAGGTTATAGGTGGGGACAAACCACAATCCCCGCTCAATCCTCCCACGTTCGAATTCAATAAACCAGACACTCAAGAGAATCCACAACCGAGCGGCAGCAAGGCTGCTCTTCATGAAAGCAAGACCGTAGAGATGTTAAGAAGGCAACAGATTAATTTTAAGGCTTTCCACCGGACGGTGGGAAGCATTGATTTGGACCCTATACAAGAGCGATGGGAACTGGAGGATCTGCTCAGCACGGCCCAGTCCCGCTGGGCGGCGATCGACTCGCTGCACTGGGAGCTGGACCTGGTGCTGGACGGGTCCAACGACGAATATGACCGTGCTTTCTCGGCTTATGAGAGGAAGTACGTGGCTATCAAGAAGGCCATTAATAAGAAAATTTGGGAAGCGGCACATATGGCGAAGTCCACGCCACAGCTGGAGATTCCTACGTTTAGTGGAAACTACAACAACTGGGTTTCTTTCAAGGATTTGTTCACCGAGACAATCCACAACAATAATTCAATATCGGACGCTCAGAAGATGCAACATCTTAAAACAAAAGTAAGAGGTGAAGCTGAGAGGCTGATACAACATTTAACTGTAAGTTCAGATAATTATATAGTCTGCTGGGACATTCTAAACCAGAGATACAATAATAAAAGGCTTATTTTTCAATCGCATATGAATGCATTAATGGGTTTACCTGTAATGCAACAGCGGTCAGTCGCTCTAATTAAACGTATGCATGACACTACACAAGAGTGTCTTAATGCGATCAAAAATTTAGGGATAGATATTAGTTCGTGGGATCCTATAATTGTATATTTATTAAGTCAAAAATTAGATACCGCGTCCTTTACTGATTATATGGAATCGGTAGAAAACCCACGAGATTTACCATCCCTTAAGGAATATTTAAAGTATTTAGAAGTTAAATTTATTTCATTAGAATCGTCACATAGGAAACAAGATAACCCTATGCAAAAAAATATCGTTAGCAATAAGAATCAATATATTAGTCCGCAGTATAATAAGCCTAATTATCATAAAACGTTGTTAAGTAGTAGTAAAATAACTTCGCCAGTTCTTAATAATAAAGGCAATTTAAGTTTAAAATTTAGGTGTTCATTGTGTAGGAGAAATGATCACGGAATATATTATTGTCAAAAATTTCTAGAAATGCCACCTAGTGATAGGCTTAAAACTATTACGAAATTAAATTTATGTACAAGTTGTTTATTTAATCATAATGGCAATCAATGCAAATCAAATAAAGTTTGTCGCGAGTGCAATATGGCCCATAATCGTCTTTTACACGAGGCGTTTGCGCAATCGCAATACACGCGCGCGGAACTCGGTCACAGCGGTGAGGGCATGAGCGTGCGTGGGGGCAACTCAGCAAATGCAGCGGTCGATGCCACCGCTGAAAAACAGCTCCCAAGTAACTCGCACGTGTCAATTCAGGAGGACACCAACGAGGTCCTACTTCCTACTACAATGTTAAGGGTGCAAGCCATGAATGGTTCTTACTGTATCCTTAGAGCTCTACTAGATCAAGGTTCGCAAACTAGTATTATTACCGAACACGCAGCACAGGCTCTGAAGATCCCTAGGCAGCGGTGTAAGGGTGTTATTTCGGGAGTCGGCGATAAGGAAAGCAATAGTAAGGGTATGGTCACATTAAAGTGTTCATCTCTAGTCAGCGATTTTTCCTTTGAAACCGACGCGTTAATTATGAAACAACTTATTAAAAACTTGCCTAGTTGTACTTTTGAAAAACCAAACTGGTCATACCTAGATCATATTACCCTTGCGGACCCTGAGTTTTATAAAAGTCGTCCCGTAGATATTTTATTAGGTGCAGATATATATTCTATTGTTATTATGGATGGAATATGTAAAGTAAACTCGACCTTACCGACTGCTCAACAGACGCAGCTCGGTTGGATTTTGAGTGGCAATACAAAAACGTTTCAATGCAACGTAGTTTTACATAATTTCGAAGCGATACAAAATTTTTGGGAAATTGAAGATATTTCCGAAAAATCCGATTTATCTTTGGAAGATAACAAGTGTATAGAGTTTTACAAGGCAACTACAAAAAGACGGGAAGACGGGCGATATGAAGTCAGGTTACCGTTGTTACCCGATTACAAGGAAAAATTAGGCAATTCCAAATCAAAAGCAATTGCTCAATTTTATAATTTAGAACGGAAACTCGAATGTAATAAAATTATTAAGAATGATTATGTGCAATTCATTGATGAATATTTGTCGCTCGGACATATGACACCCGCGACCGATGACCGTAGCACATACCTTAGGTGTTATTTACCTCATCATTGTGTCACCCGAAGCGATTCAACGACAACTAAGTTACGCGTTGTATTTAATGCTTCGAGTAAAACTTTATCAGGCTCTAGTTTAAATGATGTTATGTATCGGGGGCCGAATCTCCAACAAGATTTATTTAGTCTCGTTATTAAGTGGAGGCAATTTAAATATGCATTTACGGCCGATATAGAAAAAATGTTTAGACAAATATGGATTAACCCTGAAGATCAGAATTTACAAATGATTTTATGGAGGGATAGTCCAAATAAAAAGTTACTTGAGTATCACTTGGCTACTATATCATATGGAACAAAGGCGGCTCCGTTCCTTGCCATGATGACACTCAAACAATTAGCTCATGACGAAAGGTCGAACTTTCAAGATAGTTTAGCGCCTAGCGTCCTTGAGGAATCATTTTACATGGATGACCTCATTCATGGGACCCACTCGCTTCAGGCAGCCAAGCAGCTACAGACAGATATGATTAATCTGTTGAAGAAGGGCGGTTTCCACTTAAGAAAATGGAAATCAAACTCGCCTGAACTACTTAAGCACGTTGATGTAACTATACAGCATCAAGATTGCTTTGACTTCAAGCAAGTGGAGTCAACAAAGACCTTAGGTCTTGGCTGGGATCCGCAAAACGATAATTTTATATTTCAGTCTAAGTTAAATACGTGTACAAAGCTTACGAAAAGATCTCTATTGTCGGAGATATCTAAGATCTTCGACCCACTAGGTTGGCTTTCTCCCCTCACAACAAAGCTTAAGATATTGTTTCAAGATGTTTGGAGAGAAAACTTAGCATGGGATCAGCTCGTACCACAACACATCACTGAAAAATGGTGTAAGATAAAACAAGATATCGACACCATCAGCCAGTTTCAAGTACCAAGGTGGCTGCAAACTCAAGAGAATGATCTGATAGAACTGCATGGCTTTTGTGACGCAAGCACGAAAGCTTACGGCTCTGTTGTATATTGTAAAATTACGCGTAATAATAATTCGTCAGTTGTTTTAGTGGCGGGAAAAACAAAATTAGTACCGCTAAGCAAAAAATGCTCACTGCCCCGCTTAGAATTATGTGGTGCAGTTTTATTATCTAAATTAATGGCAAAAATTAAAAAATGCCTCGTCAATTACAACATCACCGTCTACGGGTGGGTTGACTCGATGGTAGTACTAGGCTGGCTTAACGGGCAGGTCGACAGATGGAAGCCGTTCGTCGCAAATCGAGTGAAACAAGTCACAGATTCGATGTCGGCTGACTGTTGGCGATATGTCGCGTCTAAAGAAAACCCAGCGGACTGCGCTAGTCGAGGTCTTACGGCTTCTCAGCTACGAGAACATAGCTTATGGTGGTTGGGTCCTGCCTGGCTACCTACCTATATACCTGATAAGCAAAATAAACAAATTTATAGCACAGATCAAGACTTGAAGGCTATTAAACAAGTTAATATTGTTATAAGCGGAAGCGAAATTATTAAGAAAATTATTGAAAAGCAAAGCTCACTATCTAAAGCTGTTAGAATATTAGCGTGGATATTAAGGTTCACTGCTAAAGCTAAAAAGCAAGATTATTTAAGCATTATAGAATTAAATAGAGCTAGGAATTTAATTATTAAAAATTGTCAGATAGAAAGCTTTTCACAAGAAATACATAGTTTAAAATTAGGAAAAGCTATTAGTAAGCAGGAGCAAATTATTTAGTTTAAATCCTATATTAGATGAAAACGTCATCTTACGCGTCGGTGGTAGGCTTAGACATGCGAACATCGATGCCGAGATGAAGCATCCTGCCATCATCCCCTGTAACACGAGATTAGCAGAACTCATCATCGATCAAGCGCATGAGCTCACTTTCCATGGGGGTGCGCGATTAACAACTTCGATCATTCGTCGTAAATACTGGCTTATAGGCGGCAATAATGCTACAAAAAAGCGTCTACGCATGTGCGTTAAGTGTAGGAGGCATAATCCGGACCTTCAACAACAGATAATGGGAGATTTGCCCTCCGCGCGCACAAACCCTTCGCGCCCATTCTATCACTGCGGTGTCGATTATACCGGACACGTAAACGTGAAATGCAGCAAGGGCCGTGGTATTAAGACCACAAAGGGATATATATCAGTGTTCGTGTGTATGACAACTAAGGCCGTACACTTGGAACTCGTCTCTGATTTATCAACATCCGCTTTCCTTGCCGCGTTGCGTAGGATGATCGCTAGAAGAGGCTTACCGGGTCACATATACAGTGATCAAGGAAAAAATTTTATTGGAGCAAATAACGTATTACAGCAACAGCTGACCGAGCTCCAAGAAAGTCAAGAATTTAAGTCAGAGATCGTAGATATGGGAATAGAATGGCACCACAATTGCCCGTCTTGGCCATCCGCCGGTGGGCTGTGGGAGGCTGCAGTAAAATCTCTGAAACATCATCTAAAAAGAGTTGAGTTTTGCATCCGTTGCAATTTCTTTATCATTAATTTGTATTAAGATAGCTGTAGGTCATGGTTTTATAATATAAGTAAATTACCTTAACTTAGTAACAATAGTATTTATTTTGATCGCATTAAATACATGCAAATAATTAGAGACGATTGGTGGTTAGTTGGATATTACAATACTCAACCCTAATCAGAAGGCAATAAGGCCACGGAAAAATATATGAAGTACCCAGATAAGATTTGTGGAAGAATACAATCGCGATCATATTGCGACGGAGTCATATTGCAAGGCACGAGGCGAGCGAATAATAGCCTGTTAATGACTCAATGTAAACAATAACATACAATTAAACATATACAGCCTCTACGAATGATATCTCTCGTAAGCATAACATCATTGATTAAGATCAAGATTATCAAGAAATATTCAATACATGAAAATACCGAACCAATAGTTGATCCAATCAAGTAATACTACGCTGCGATACATATATTATTTCCTATCCTGGACTCGGCGGAGCAATAATGTTTGCAAGCGGTTCCAGTACAGCAGCAGGCGCGCGGCCCTGGCGCGGCCGCCTCCGGTGAGCCTGGCCCTCCAGTCCACAGTGAAAGTGCAGTGTAGTGTAAACAAATTGAATGTTCTAGTGTTATAGTGTGTACCTAATGGTGAAACAGACACCTAGGTTTATTATTCCCGTAGAATATTTGATCTGTATAAGTTATAGTTTAAGAAATAATTATGTATCTACTACTAATCATGGGGTTCACTATAATTAAGAAATATTGTTATCACCTTGTATCATGGGGTCACCTCATCTCATACTAACCCTCATCTTTCCCGCCCGGGAATATGTACGAGCAAGCACGTCCAAAGTGCAACAAGGCGCTTTGCTTGCAAATTGTATCCAACATTTTACACTTTATATTAAATTAAAATCAGTTCATCGTCGACGGGCATTAAGAGTACCTCGCGTGACTCATCTTAATATAAAGTGTAAAATGTTGGATACAATTTGCAAGCAAAGCGCCTTGTTGCACTTTGGACGTGCTTGCTCGTACAGTGTTATATACGCAATGCGCGTGAATTTTTTCACATTTATAAAGTTACTTTATGTTACCTTAATCAGGCCTTCAAGATAAGTCTATTTACCCCAAAGACATTTCCAGCTAAGTTTGTGCACTCACTACGTTGCAACCGATTACAATTTACACAATCTGATCAGCGCATTATTATCCTTATATAGTCGTTATTAAAAACTGCTGAACACAATTGCCGAAAAACTTATGATTTTCTTAATTAGAACGTTATAAATTCATTAAATTTCCCATTTTTTGCCTTACAAAATCTATTGATAAATACTGCTAAAAGTTATTTTTTCCATTAATTTATTCGAGTTGGTTGAAGACCAATGAGTATTAATCCTTTAAAAAAAATTTTTTTTGAATTTTGATAATTCCTTAAATATTAAAAAAATATTTAAAATAATTAGGAAAAATCCTAGCGAATTTCTTTAGTCGCGCTCCTTGGGCCGGAGCGTTCTGACGTGTGCTCTACGCTCGATTTTCCTTCATACCGAAGTGAAAGTTGCTCTACTTCATTAAATTTAATATTTTTGTTAATTGATTATTTTTATCTTAGTTTTGTGCAAATATTCGTATTTTTAAACATTTGATTTCGATATGGAAAATAAACGAAAAAAATACGCGTGTAACTACTAGAAAAAAAATTATTAGAAAAAAAAAAAAAAACCAAATAGATTGCAAAGGTGATTGGCAACAATTTCTTTATTTTACGGGGTGTCAGTAAAGGGATGTATATTTCTTTAAAACTAAAGTAAGCTCATAAATTTTCTTATAATATAATTTTTTTGAAGTTCCAAAAATGATTATTTTTCGTTTGAGAAATACGAAATATAATATAAACTTGTATTGAGAACTTGAACTTCATCCGGGGAAATCCCCATACGGGGAAAATGATTTGTTTACTCCAAAATTGATCCGAGGTGTTTTAATTTTTTCTTCTAGTCATTTTCAACGTAGCGGCATGTTGTTTGATTATTAATTTTGTAACTTAAATACAGGATGTTGGTTTTATATTCTGATCTTACAGACGCGCTGACAAATTTAGTCCGCCATTTCTAGTTTAGTCTATCAACTCTAAGTACCAATATTAAAACGAATGGATTATCATCACATCATCAAAACTCAGATGTAATGGAAGATCACAATAACATAGAAAATTCAGTGGGTGTTGAGAACTAAACAAACAGAAGTAACAGAGACGCGAAGAATAAAAAAAGAGGACGAAAAAGATAATTCGTTGATGCTTTCCCTTTTCGACGTATTGTTAGGGTACATCACCAATCTGCAAAAAACAAAACTGATGATTCCCAATTGCTGATTAAAAATGAAAAACAAATAATCGACAACAGTGGTGAAAATTTGCTGATCACAATGAAACATCCTTCAGTGGTAGCAGATTTACTCATTTCAAATGTATCGGTGAACAGCGTAAAGGAGAGGAGGACAGGAAAACATTATGAATGTGGATGGTGGATTGTATACAGGTTGTAATCGATAAGTATGTGCAGGCGATTATGACGTTATTATTGCAGGTATCAAAAAACTTAAAACTGATATCGAAATTACTTTACCTAATGAGCAAAATGACAATAATAACTTTTTAAAAGTATAACGAGAAATATCTAAAAAAATTACTTTATACACTCCCATATCAAAAAGGGAAAATGGGACTAGTAGAAGTTAAATGTCTAATTCCGGCAAAAGACATGAATGCGGAAGATGCGGTTAAAAAAAATTAAATATTTGAAATACAATGCAAAAAATAACACTTTTGTCATAGATAATAATTATGACTATTTTTTCTAAATTCATGGACAACTAAACGTTGCAGAAGCAGAAGTCTGCTTATTTGCTGTTTGGACTGGAGTGAATCATTCGTTAAAAATAGAATATATAAAAAAGTATGTAACGTTTAGGCAAAATAAAATGATGGACCATTATCAAGATTTTACATAAATTGCCTACTGTCAGAATTGATTGATTCGAGACTTCAGCATTCGATGCCCATCAAGGACCCATCCTATATCATTCAAGCGATTGAAAAAAAAAGAGATAAATCCAGTGCAACCGATAAAGCATCAGAATGCTAGCAAAAGATTTATTAGGTTTAACAATATAAATCTATATATTACACATAATATAATAAATCTGTAGAAGACGCGAAGACTGACATCCGCGCGGACGGAGTCGCGGGCGGAAGCTAGTCAGAAATAAATATCTTTTGTTTTCATTTAACACAAACATTACATTTTTTTTATTTTATACAAAATTTGTTTATCCGTTTTATTAGTTAAACTGAACAACTTTCACTAAGAAACTTAGGTCGAAAAAAATGTACCTATAGAGTTCTGCATTTTGTATGGAAAGCTTATTTTTTTTTATATTTCGTCCAAATTTCTTTGTAAAAGTTGATCAGTTATATAAACATGAAGTTGAAGATATCAATAGAAAGTATTCGCAAATTTTGTGTACTGATAAAAAAAATCACCCGGTGTAATTTTCACGAAAATTGTTTCAAATTGTCATTTTTGGTACTTATTACGAATATTAAATTATGCATACGAATGATTTAATTTTTAAAAATTAAGTGGAGCAACTTTCCCTTAGTACATTTGTATTATTTACATATAGGATGACAGGATGCATTTGTTTGCACTACTAGACCAAGCCCTTAAGTTTTCAACATTTTCTTCAATTGCCGTCATATTTCAACCGATTTACATTCAACGATAACCAATCCTTATCTGTATAAACAACCTTTACGCAATACCGCATACTCACAATATTATAGTACATACCTCCTATAATTTTATTAAAACCCGCTCTGGTCCGTCCTAAATCCGTACGGTGTATCCACGGGCCTGCAAGTGCTGACCAGCAAGCATGTAACCTCGATTAACCCAGAGGGTACTAAGGCTAATCGGCTGGAAACTCACTCGCCCGCTCCACACCTCTATTTATAACTTCCCTTCAAACTTGTTACTCAATAACGCTAGAGAAGATTTAATACCTTCTGTAACTTGGTTATGTGTAAAAATGTCACTGTGCTTTGGCTGTAGAAGCTGTAACGGGAAGGATCTGGTAAGACGTAAGATTTTAAAATCCTGACAAAGGATAAAATAATTTACAGCACTGAATTGAGGGTAGCTACGAATAGAATAATTCACTTAGGTATTATATTAATTGCATATGCCGCGGCCGTGTCGGTTGGCGTATAATAATAATAACTAAGACATAAGTATTTTCTCTTTTTTCATACAAAACGCTCCGTGCGGCAACCGTGCGGCGCCGCGAGCGTCCGCGAGCGTTTGCGGTACCCGCAATCTCACAATGTGAGATCACTTGAAATTATTTTTGCGTGTATAAATTTCTACATTGCGAAATCCGATTTATCTTAAAAATATTGTTTAATATAAAATTTCGTCTATATAAATTTTATGTATACCCCAATTCAAAAGAGCGTGACTACTTTTTTTGACATTTCTCCAACTACCGTCATAATTCCACCGATTTACACTTAACGTTATATACAGGGTGTCCCACTATTGGTATACTAAGCGCGAAGGGACTTGTAGTTTTGCATACACTGATCACGTAAAAAATACTTAAACAACAAAATTACGTCATAATTTTTTTGCTAAATTTTTCCTGAAAATCTATGTTTTCTTCTCTAGCTTCGCGCAGCCGGCATATACCGCTTCTCTAATGTGAGCATTTTGTCAATGAAAACATAATCTTAAACGATGTCTCACGTGCAGATGGCAAATTTGGGCGTGTTGCTTGTTAGGGGTGTATACATAGAGTTTTAAGAATTCATCTATCCGAAAAAATAATGCGTCTGGAATTTTATAAGTATTTTTTACGTACTCAGCGTATGCAAAACTATAACCTCCTTTGAGCTTAGTATACCAAAAGTGTGACACCCTGTATAGTGGCAAGTCGAAATGAGGCTAATTAGCCACAATTTACTTCAGTTGTTCTCTTATTCGATAGCGGTGGTTGAATCATGTCATACGTTGACGTCTAATCTTGTGTGCAGTTTTTGAAGATAAAAATATGTTGTGTTCGTAACTATCTACACCTTTTTATTTATACCATCCACTTTTGTTACTAGCGTGATTATAATATATGACCCGACCTGTTATTAATATTCATGCAAAATTTTAAGCAAATCCATGTTGTACTTTTTGACTTTAGCCCGGACATACAGACAAACAACAATTTGTTGCGCTACCTAGCCGTGCTACTTCATAATAATTTAAGCCACGTATTAATGAACTAGTGAACTCACGCAATATTTTTTCTCATTTTTGCAATTTTTTCATTGATGGTCTGCTTTGATACCTATCGATTACTTGATCTTATATAGATTCATGTATAAATAAATAGATTAGGTACTCCGAAAAAAAAATTCAACGAAACAAAAGAAAGGATTTAGAACGAAATGAGTTTTAGAGATTACTGAGCTCAACAAAATAAACAAACAAACAAACTTTTCCGCTTTATATTTGAATAGATATTATAGAATATGCAAAAAATTATGTTTTCGTTTTTATTTCACGTGGTACAAGAAAAATGGGGTGGACAATGTTTTTTTTATGCTAGAGACCATATTATTCTAAATACTTTAATGTAGGTGCTACGCCGTACGCGAGAGAAGCTACGGACTCAAGTTGTTAATAGTAAACGATAATGAGCCTTTCTATAGAGAAACAACATATAAATATGTTGATACTTATGCACGGTGTGTACCTATACTGATTATTAAAATAATAAATTTAGAGCTTTAGCTCGTTTTTGTCAAAATTACACTAATATCTGCATAAAAGCCTATTTTCTATTTCAGATTAAAATGTGTATGTAATTCAACAAATTAATCCTATACTCGTATTATTTGCGTGAAAAACAAGCAAACATCCACCCGTCCTTACAAACTTTCGCATAACAGTACCTACTACGATGAAAAACGAAGTAGCTTGCGTTAAAACCTGTAATTCATACGAAGTGCGATGTTTTTCAGTCCAATCGCACCCCAGTACTATTCATATATATTATTATACATAGATATAGTGTATATAGGTGCTATGGTGTACGTCGGTCGGTCGCGCCTCTGGGATGCTGCGCGGTTCATATTGTAAACAATCCGTGTTTCGATTGGTGGCGCTCTACGCACGCGCGGATGTAAGTGATCTTGTGCAGGCGTCTTTGATTATTATTTTTTACTCGTTGTTGTCTGTGGTTTCGTTTGTTTTTAGTATTTATAAGTTATAAGTATTGAAATATGGTTTTGGTTGTCGCTTCTTTGTGTAGCCCGTTTATGTACGGTTTCAGGTTAAATTTTAATACTATAATTCATTGGTCATAAGGTACATTATATAGAGGCACATGATGTTTCAGTTTTATTGTGCGTTTTTCATTTCCTTGTAACAAATCAATTTCTAATAAGAGCAATCATCCTCAAGTCAAGAATAGTCATAGTATACATAGTACGCAGTAGTTGTAGACATAGTACTACAAGGATTTTTAACGATCAATTCATCGTTTTCTTCTTCGATATTAAGAAAATTGGATTTGAATTGGATAAAAGTGATAAGTGTTAGCAACGAAAAATTAAGGACAATCATGTAAAGCTGTGGGATACAGCTAACTGAAATCTTACAGCTTGATTGAGTATGTTGTGGATACATGAAAATTTCCATGATCACAGAGACTTAATAATTTGAAATTTACAAAAATGTATATTTGCGCACGGGCTGAAATGAAACATAATTGAAGTTGTTTCCCCAACAAACAAGCATCGATCGATTTGGGGAGCAGGACGTCATCCTTAGGTCACACGTGTTGCGTGCGCGTAGCGTTGCGCGGCGCGGCGGGCGCGGCGCGGGGTGTGCGGTGCGGGGCGCGGGGCGGGCGAGCGCGTGCGCGGGGAGGGACGGGCGCGGGCGGCAGACGCGCCGCGATGGTGGGCCGCGACAGCCGCTCGGAGAGCGCGGCGCGCCCCTTGGCGCCGCGGCATGAGTAGCGCGCCGCACCGGCCCGGCCCGCGCGCCCGCCATGGCGCAGGCCGGCGCGCCCCAACGCACCCACTCCTTCGCCAAGAAGACCTTCCACAAGCCGACCTACTGCCACCACTGCTCCGATCTGCTCTGGGGGCTCATCGGGCAGGGCTACGGCTGCGAAGGTACGCGCATGCGCCCCGCGCGCGTCGATACGCCCGCGCGCGAAGCACGACCAGTTATGCAACCCGGGCGTGTCTCACCCCTTCATCCCTCCGCCACCAGCTCGAGCCCGAACCCGCCATCTTCCAGCTCCAAGTGCACGACCTCGACCTTAACCCCCCGGCCGAGCCACGCTCTCTCCTGGTCTCTCCCGTCATCCTCTAGGTCGAGCCGGGAGCAGAAAAGATGGTGTTGGCGAAGCTTGTGAGATATCGATCGGTCTGTTTTGTATGAGGTTTTTTTCCAAGCGGCGCGGGGCGGGGGCGCACCCCGCCCGGCGCGAGCTATCCTTCTGTTTGGTAAGTCACCGTTAACTTTACATGGACCCGATGAAGGTCAGATTTGCGATGCTTTCTACGTTTGCCATTGAATTTGTGAAAATCTCCCATTCAGGTGAAATTTCGTCAAACGTTTGGCTACGAAGGGACCATCGCGCTAATCTGCTTGCTCTACGAAAGTTTTTCTTAATTATGATGTGTTTGTTTTTATTAATAATCTAACTATTTCACTATTCTACCGTTTTAAAAGAACATGTACCCATTTATCTAATTTGTGTGTAATAGCAAGAAATAAAATTCCCCAAGCATTCAAAAATCTTCGGCGCCTGTGACGCACTGAAGAGAACCAAATCTAAGAAATTAGAGCGTACGAAACATTGCAAACATAAACTATGATTAGTATTTCATTAATCTAAATTCGTAACATTTCTTATTTAGGTATATATAAAATAAAAAAATAAAAAATAATCTAAAGAAATGGAGAGAATCAATGTAGCAGATAAAAAGCGCGTTTACGGCTACGGTTTAGATGTTTTTTGGTCGAAAGTTAACTTTAAACCTCCGAATTCATGAACACCACGAATCTAAGTTTAATATCATCATATTATAAATAAAATAAATAGCCTGAAAGTAAGACATTTAAAAAACAGAAAAGTTAAATCAGCTCTCATTCCGAAATAGTATGAGACTTAAGTAACTAAGTAACATCCCATTTGACCAACATTATATTAATTGAAGTAGGCCGTCTAATATAAAAAGTGCTAAGTTATATGTTAATTAATAAATTAAAGATCTAAGTCTTATTAAACGATATTGATAACACAAGCGAAAAGCTTAGCATAGGATCAGATTGTGCCGTGTGTGAAAATCCTGAAATTGTTGAATCTATGGTATACGAATTTTGCTCGATGCTACAATAACCAAATCTTGTACAACGCACGTAATCTATTTATTTTATTGATAACTAGATTTCCGCCCGCGGCTTCGCCCGCGTTTTCGAAGGAAAACCCGCATAGTTCCCGTTCCCGTGGGATTTCCGGGATAAAACCTATCCTATGTGATAATCCAAGTTACCCTCTATATGTGTGCTAAATTTCATTGTAATCGATTCAGTAGTTTTTACGTGAAAGAGTAACAAACATCCATACATCCATACATCCTTACAAACTTTCGCCTTTATAATAGTATTAAGATTTAAATAAATTCGTAGTCAATGCATAGGTAATAATAATAATAATAACTTCTATTAATAACTTTTATTTATAAAAGTTTATTCGAGATTATTACTTCCATATTTTCTTTTCAGAAAAAGACGGGTTGCACTGGGGGAGTGCCGGCAGAAGTGAAAACTTGATTATTAACGTTGAGCATGTTTGATATCCATCCGTCTTACGCTTTTTCGATCAGGGTCACATGTCCTGACGCGAGTTTAAGATTTTATACCCATTACAGAAAACGTGCTCAACGCCGCTAAAGAAGTTTTCACTTCAAAACAACCGAACTAAATCAAACTTAAGTGTTCTTCATCAGTCATCCATACTAATATTATAAATGCGAAAGTAACTCTGTCTGTCTGTTACTCAATCACGCCTAAACTACTGAACCAATTTGCATGAAATTTGGTATGGAGATATTTTGATACCCGAGAAAGGACATAGACTACCTTTTATTGCGAAATATGTACCACGGGCGCAGCCGGGGCGGACCTCTAGTATTATTATAACCATAATATTATTCCAACCATCTTTCTTCCTCAAATTATGGAAAATTTATAAGAGAAAATCAAACGAACCAAAATAACTTCATGAATATTTTATAATACGCAATTACTATCCATTGACATAAGATAATTCATAAATTTCAATGCAATTTTCCTGTTCTGAAATATGCAATAATTCCTTCCTTGTTGTTGAATTTAAACCAAAATCATTAAACCAAATATGGGTTTTTATATAGATTTTATGTATTTGCTGAATTCTTTACTTTCTCAAAACTCTACAATTCAATCAACAATTTCATAATAATGGCGGAATAAGAATAGTCAGTCTCTCAGTTTTATTAACTGTGTAGATCTTATCATAGAATTCAAGCACTCAAATTATAAGCAGGAACTGTATTAAATCGTAAAAACTTTTTTTGATACAGAATATGAAAAATATATACAGAATCCTAGAAGTGACCTTTCTATCTAAAACATTGTATCTAATAGGCCAGTTTAATCATTTGGTTAAGTTAATCAGTGATTAAATAAAAGTCGTAGCACTTTTCGTAGCACTCGCCTTATTTTTACTTATTACAAGTAACTTGTAACATGATGTAATAATGTTTAATTCCAAGTTTTTTAAGACATTTTTTATCACAATAAATATAAAATTTAGCCTGCGTTATGTAAACTTACAAAAATACAACAAATACCTCACATCCGGAGCTTTTAAAGCTTAAACTTAATTTTGCATTTCTCGATTGAATTTTCAAGAGATTATTAATTTTGTTCGATGTGTTTTTTGAATCATCGTTAAACAAATTGATCTAGATGATAATTTGTTTTGGATGCGATCTTTTTCCAAAAAAGTATGGATTTTTCCAGCACGCTATACTTCTAAAATAGCACCACTATTCATGTAGTATAAATGTGAGAGTCCATAATATGTTACGAGACCATAGACAAAGCAGCTTCTATCACATAAAAGTATCTAGAAAACTTGTTTGTTTCCTCTACGTTACAAAGCGCAACCTGTCTTCATGTACATGACACATGCTGTCTATTTATCAATGGAGTTTTTCATCGGACACAGGTGGGCGTAGACTCGCTGGGGGTAACAATAATATTCATTATGCCACTTCCTACATCAACGTCACGCTGACAAAGCGGCGCATAGACAATGGAACACGGACAATAGAGCGAACTAGAGCGGCGTTGATAAGCGTGTGTGGGTAGCATTGTGACGTTCTATTCAATTTGACATAATGTAACGGTTTTCTTGAATCGACAGATGAGGGCTGAAGTTGACGTTGTTTTTACAGCGGTAGGCATTTCATGGCATAATAGAAATAAAGTGAAGTCCCATGTCCCCTAGTGGGGTAAGGGGCAGATGCATTATACATCTGTTTCACTGATCGATTTTCTTTAGGGACAAGTCGGTGATCAGCCTTCTGTGTCCTGCCGAGACATTTTTTTTTCTTCGTCTCCACCGGGAATCGAACCCAGGACCCCTCGGTGTTACGTTCAAGCGTCAACCACTGTACCAAGGAGGCGGGCAAGATAATAGAAATACATTGGGATACTATTCGTACTTTTGAATTATGCAGTTCCAGTTTGTAGATAGAACAATAAAAGGTTTTAAAAATAAACTAAAAAAAAAACAAATTATTGAATTTCAATTTACCGATTAAATAATAAATTGTAAATACTGAAAGTTGACTGAAAGAGTAGAGAAATTGGCGATTCCGCTAAGGAATTTTAAATTCATTGGATTAGCCAAATTTTTGGCATGTCGATCTCATCTACCAAATACGGTTCAAAAATATAGGTAAATAAAAACTAGAAAGGTTCGTCGTACCATAATTTTAATTCCCTTTTATAGACTGTTTGTATTAGACTATTCTATGCTCCTCAATTAGGGGTCGTGAATTATATCTACCAACGAACAGTAACAGAGTTACAGAGTCATTAAATTAGTGTTTATTTTGCTTGTATAAACTATTCTCATTCATACAACTACAACATTAATAATTGTCGTCTTATATAAAGTCTTATCTATCTAACTTGAACAAATCCATACTAATATTATAAATGCGAAAGTAACTCTGTCTGTCTGTCTGTTACTCAATCACGCCTTAACTACTGAACCAATTTGCATGAAATTTGGTATAGAGATATTTTGATACCCGAGAAAGGACATAGTCTACCTTTTATTGCGAAATATGTACCACGGGCGAAGCCGGGGCGGACCACTAGTTAAGGAATAAAATGGCTGTCCTATAGTTAAAAAAAAATAAATTAAAACACAAAATTGTCTAGACTTGTCATTCATTAGAATAATTTTAATGGCTTGATATGGAACAATTAATTGAGTGTTAGTTAAAAGTGTGGCTATACAAGTGATAACTGCGTTAAAAACAACCGACTTCAAACTTGCAACATTTACAAATACAGACAAAAATGCTCATAAAATAAAAACTACTGGGCCTATCCGAATAAAATTTTTATGGGACCAATTCGACACCATCCCGCATCGAACAAAAAAAGAATCACGTAAATCGATTCAGAAACCTCGGAGTAATCGGTGTACATACATAAAAAAATAAAAAAAACATACCGGCCGAATTGATAACCTCCTCCTTTTTTTTGAAGTCGGTTAAAAAGTAATTTGTTTTATTTATAGCAATCATATTTCCCTTAAGGAAAGCTGATAATTAACCTAATGGACTGTCAACCTATATATAGCTCTACATTCGTATATTAATAGATATGGTACTGATTAATATATTTTTATTTTAAATGCTTTTCAATTTAATTGGATATATTTCCATTTTTATTGACGTCGTCAAGTTGTTTTAACTTCACTAACGTAGCCGTACCTTTTCGCGGAAGTATCAGAATTAATTAATTATTCCTTATTTTCAAATAAACATCAAACGCACAAAGCAAACATTACAATTTTCATAAGTACCTTTTAAATATTTTTTTTAAACGCCTTACAAAGTCCATTTTTTCTCACAACCGATCGTCAACTCGCACTGTCTATGCATTCGTTATTTTAAAGGAAAATTAAATTCCTGTAGCAATTTTAAAACATCAACTTCACAGGCTGAAGCATGTCACTTAAACCGTTTAAAATCTTGTAATCAGGCTGTAATCCTTCCTCTATATTTAGAGTCCCTTGCAAGTAATCCGCGCGGGCCCGGGTCTCTATGTAGGCCACTGCTGACGTCACGATGGTGACCTACTTCCTATGCCATTGAAAGCAGACGCGCGTCAATGGTGTACCCCTCCCCTCTGGTCTATGGGAGGGGTCGGAATCATTAGCATACATGAAAAATATGAAAACTATAACGCTACGTGCAATGCGTAAAGCGTAATTTTGATGACAGAAAAATTGTATGTTTAAAATTGCATAAGTTATATTTGTAGATCTTTAAATTGCCAAAATATAAATGCCAAAGGGGTCACACTTTACATACAATTTTGAAAGATGGAGTAGGTAATGGGTATTTATGATAATTATTGGTTTTATTCCGTCGTGTCTTTACTCTTTAGGTCTATTATAAGTGTGATAATATGTTGGTAGGTATATATGTATTTTGATCATGACTTAAAAGAAAATATATTGGGTAAAATCAATTTGAGTACTTTATTACAGTATTTTAACAGTCATCAACAGGTAGAGGCAATGACTCTATCAAAGGTTATTAACCACTATTGTGTCAATTGTGTTTAATTAACAAAAGAAAGTTTGTAAAACTTTCAATGAGACCATTCTTAATTGAAATGTAATTTGTCGTAAAAATATATTTCTGTGCATGTTCTGTGCTAAATTAAGTATTGTCATAATGAAAAATGATTATAATGAACTGAATGAGTGAACGTATAAACATATGCTTTGAGGAAAGATTTGGAATTTGTTTAGATACATAGTCGTTAGATTATAGTTTTTGTTGTTAATTTTCCTCATAGAATTGCCAGATTACGATTAAAATTGCAAGTCACTTTTTTAAACCGTAACGGTATCATTTTCTTCTTAAATAATGTTAGTTCTTAGAGTAGTTGTCTTAACAAACTTATTGAAGTGAAACTTCTTTATCGGGGTTGGAAAAAAATTTTGTGTAACATTTTTTCGTTACGCACCATCTTTTTCTTATCCCTACCACGCGTGATTCGACGTATTTCTGTAAAGTTGTATATAGTAAATTATTTTTTGAAAAATAAGGTCATATAGAAGTTCCACTTCTTACGTGTGTACGTACACGCACACATTTTTGAAGTGAAACTTCTTTATCGGGGTTGAACAAAAATTTAGTGTAACATTTTTGCGTTACGCCGTACGCGTGACATTTTTGCGTTACGCCGTACGCGTGACATTTTTGCGTTACGCCATACTCGTGACATTTTTAAGGTCATAAAGAAGTTTCACTTCTTACACGTGTGTAGGTACACTAGTGTACGTACACATTTTTTTTTATAAACCATCGCTCGAATTAAAAACCGTCAATTTAAAAGCTGAACAAACCAATTACAGTTGTTATTAAGTAGAATAAACACACAATAGTCTAGTACTTATTGACACGTAAGCATGTCGGCTCCTCGTTGCATTATAAATGCCGTGTACGCCCCGACATGAACTAACCTTACAAGTTACAACTTATTTCTTTCTATTGGCATTACAAAGGAAATATCTCTATTATCGATATTGGGCAATTGTTGTGGCGAAGCCGGAGCGGACCGCTAGTTTTCTATAAAATGGAGTAGTTATGTTGACTAAAAAAATTTCATTGTTTTGGAGAGTTAAAAATTTTTTGTGCTCGTAAAGCTTAATTTAAATAATAAAGATATTTTAAGAAAGAACTTTTATAATAGCAAAAGCGTCTACAAGACAAAAACACTCCACAAAACGAGACAAAAACATACAGAATATTATTAGTTTTACCGAAAATCGTTGTGAACTAGAATTTGGCAGTAAATATAGGTCAAAACATATTTACAATGGCTCTATTTATATCAAGTAAAGCTAAAATAATAGTCTGTATTTCTGTACACTGACAGAAATAAATGCGTAATTCTCCTTTTAACGCGCAGTGTTGCCGCACCGAAATATTTTGCAGCTGTGCATGTTCAGATAAACTGCTGTGATAGGAGATGGGAATTAAGATACGTGAAATGTTAGTTGTAAATATGTGATGGTATAAAAAGTTCAAACTGGAATGGTTGTTAACATTTTTAAAGCTATTGCATAGCTTTTATCTCAGACTGAGCGCGGCGACCGAATGTAAAAATTCCGTAACGAAAATACCTAACACCCCCCACTGCAACCGGCATTGCGATGCGATTCTATGCAATAGCTTTACCGCGGCCGCGGCAGTCTTCGAGTGCCACACGTATTTTTTTGCTTTCATTTCATATTATACAGGAATTTAGCTGTTGAGTTTTGATAGAAATAGGTCATTATTAAAAAATAATAACAATGTTGAATACCTCCTATCTAAATATCACGATAAGTAAAAGAACGTTATTTTATGTAGATTTCGTATGATATTACTACGTACAAAATATTTTAAGCACTTTATATAAAAGTTCTCTATAAAAAAATGTGGAGAATTTTAATTATATTATTGATTCGCATCCATACTAATATTATAAATGCGAAAGTAACTCTGTCTGTCTGTCTGTTACTCAATCACGCCTGAACTACTGAACCAATTTGCATGAAATTTGGTATAGATATATTTTGACACCCGAGAAAGGACATAGGATAGGTTTTATCCCGGAAATCCTACGGGAACGGGTTTTTCTCTGAAAACGCGGGCGAAGCCGCGGGCGGAAAGCTAGTAATTAATAAACTATTAAAACTATTGATTAATTTAATTTTAAGTTGACACAATTAATTAAATACAATTGGTATTAATTTATTAAGCAGTCAGTAAGCTTGTTGCACTTGAAAATCTTCAAGTGTATCGAAATTTATGTTCTGGTTTTTTGTTCTCTCTGTTCTCTCATCAGTGTTTATAGTTTTTAATGGAATGTTTTATTTCCCGTGAAAAAATTTACCAATAATAATAATAAAGTACTGCAACTCCGCTACGGCGTAGCAAGGTCCACGTAGCACTTTGCGTAGACGTTGTAGACACTACACATTGTATTTTGTATTAGGCTTGTATATGTGTAGACTATGGTGTAGACTGTAGAACTTAATTATATAGAACACTATAATGATCTAAATAGGTAGGTACCTAGAAAAAAAAAATATTTTTTATAATGAGTTTAGGATACAATGAAAATCAATAGTAAATTTCCTTTGAAAAGGAGACAACGATAAACTTTATGTACTTTATGTACGCAGTATGTTCAAAATATCCCATAAATTTACCAAAGTGTATTTAAAATATCAAGTTAAGTGACGTTCAAGATGTAGCCATCTTGTAGTTCATCCAAACAACAATATTACCAAAAAATCTAAATTGAACACCGAATTTTAAAGAACAGTGTTTCCTAAAACACAAGGCAGCTTACGCCGGCCCCTCCTTTGTTATCTATATTTAGTTTGTTTGTACTCAAGCAGGTGTCCTGTCAGTTCCGGCTCGACACTTTTGATGTTACTCGATAGTTTAATGTTGCACTTATTTCGTGTTAACTACCTATTGAAGTGATTTCGAGTGCGTACACTTCCTATATCCGTTTGAACGTATTGCAATAGTTTTAATTGCTTTTTTTAAGATTAATGCTAACTGGGGAGCTTTTTGAAGAGATTAACAATAAGGTAAGTTTCGACTTTACCTGTAGTCCTTTGAAACATAAACGTTTTCTTGTTATAAGAACTTCTTTGTTATAACTACTAAAAAAAAAAACACTTAATTTATGTTTGGTTAAATTTCATAGGAAATCAAGATAATCAGTATAAAAATAGAATTGCATTTCATGTCTTAAATATTTATGTACCAAAAACCTTAAATTATTTCAAGATTTATTGCAAATCGATAAAACAAAAACATAGTCTGAATTAATTACAATTCACAGACCAGCATCGTGCAACTGAAATTAATTTTATTAAACAGGATTCATAATTTGATAAACTATTAGTGTGTAAACTGTAATGTGTATCAATTATATGATAATTTATAATTCGATTAATCGACCCCAACATGAGGTTTTGTGAATAAATGCGGGTCATTTATTGTAGAATTAAAAGCTAATTTATGGTTTATTTGATGCATTTTATCATAGATTCAATAATGAATCAAAAAAATATTAACATTCAATAAATATGACGATGCTCTCGAGTGTCAATATTTTGCAAGATTCGTTGTTATTTAGGTATAATATTTGTAAGAAAAGCTCTGAATCTTGTATTTAGGAACTTTTTATAACGACGACGCGATGTAGATACTTCTTTGGTAGAGTCATGTTGGTTGATTGATAACCAAATAAAATAATGTTATAATTAAATAGACGTACCCATAGGTAATCAAATTATCTGAGACACAGTTTAATAAATAACAATAAGACAACTACGGATATCCACAATAATCAAGAAGCTAAAATTAATAAGAATTATAAGCAAGCTACAATAATCTAACATTATGTGTAACCCCACGTTAAACATTCCCTATTCCTAAACGCCACCGGGATAAAAGCGCGGTTGTCAAAAAATTCGTACAACGCGCGATTGGCTGGAGCTCGTGACGTCAATGCCGACCTCAGCCGCCCCCCCGCCGCCCGCACTCCGAAGGCCGCACGCTTCGAAAAAATATTCTCGATTTTCGGATGGAAAAATTATTTGTATTATTACATTGTAAATTAGATATTATGTGGAATAAGTATGGTCATATTGCATATGTTGTTATAGGTAGATTAGTGTAGGTAGCAATAGCTTTCGTAGCATACGAAACTACCTATGAAATAATTATGTTTTGGAAATTTATGTATTTCTATAGTATGTATGTACTTACACATATTTTATTTACGTTGCTATAATATTGCAGGCAATTTAAAATAAAATTAATTTTATAACAAAATTTGAGTGTATAAAATAACACTAGCATGTTGACCTAATTATTTGGTAAATAAAACGTGCCAATTAAGGTGCAACGTATGTTTCTCAACGAATGGTTAAATATATTTGCATATTAAAATAATGTTTCCAAAGTAAACATTAAATATACATGCATGCGCTACATCAAAAATCGGAGGGAAATATTTGCTGAATTGTGTCAAATTTCTTACAATGAGATTTAAGAAAGCTTCATCTATATTATTGATAAAAAAATAAAAGCAATGTGCTGCTGCAATGTGCAATGATTCTTTAAACCTAAGCTCTAAAAATCTTATAATATCCTTCTGTGTAAATAAAAATTATCTTATGCTTCTTTAATGTTGTTTCCACCTATTAAATGTGGTTGCCCAATTTCCAAAATTGTTTTGTTAGTAGATAATGCAAAATGACTCAATTTATTGTAATTTTTATTCATATTCACGGTGTCGCGGTCATCAACCATTTATTAATAGTTTCTCAATATATTATATAATACTAGCGGTCCGCCCCGGCTTCGCCCGTGGTACATATGAAAAATAGATGTTGGCCGATTCTCAGACTTACCCGATATGCACAGAAAATTTCATGAGAATCGGTCCACCCGTTTTGGAGGAGTATGCAGACTAACATTGTGACACGAGAATTTTATATATAAGATAATATTATCCCTACATTTTATTTGGAACAAATCATTAAAAATATTAGATGTAAAATTTACTTTAGTGTTTAAAAGCAAATCCATCATTCGCATATAATCAACAGAGAACAAGCAGTATTCAATGGTAAAAGTGATTTTTAAATATCTGCACGTTTTTTTCCAAAAAAGTTGGCTGCAGGACCGTGTAAAGAACGAACAAATAGTTAGTTGAGATGAAACTACAATCTCAATCAAGAAATATACAATCTATTACAGAGACGTACCACACATCTATTCCAAAAATATTCACATTTATAAAAAACATAACATGTACATACGAGAACGAACTTAAAAAACCTAAACAATTTCGTAAACTCAAAAGCGAAGACATTCATAACATCTCGATAAGGGCACGGCTCACGTGTTGCCGGCCTATATTTAACCGCTCTATTTAGAGCTGCTGAATCATTGCCTTAATTAGACTTATTTTCACACACCATCAAGTTCATATCCGTATACACTTGTGAACAAATCCACGATGTTTATGACGCGTTGATGTAAGGTTTAGGATTGTGAGAATCTATGATTATAATGTTTTTAGAAAATTATAGGCATTTTTGAAGTATATAGGCATTTTTGATGTAAGGGTGGCCTTAAGTAATATTATAAATAATATGAGTATTATTATACTCTAAGTATTATTATTATACAGTGCTCAATAATTAGCCTTTTTTTTGGTAAGATAATTTACTCTATTTTTTTACTCTCGGAAGTAAAAGTTCAAACATTCAATATTCTTCATGCATGACTATCCAAATATTTTCAGTTCTCATATTACGCATTTTTATTTCGCTATTAATTACTTCTTAAAGCTTTTTATTTGAATTAAATAATTAATTTGTTAACCTAATTTTAAAATAAAAGTATTCTGGCATAATTTGTGGATACGAATATAGCAAAGCTTATACATTTTATATGAGTAATGATTTCGCTGATGGTAATGGTTATGAGCTATTAAGAGAGATAAAGTTCATTGGAGTTTACGCTTTTGGTGGTATTATTAGACATTCTGTAGAGCGGACTGTTTAATTTAAAATGAGGGAAAATTGAGAGGATTGGAGGACAGAGGGGGAAAAGTTGTGTTATGTAAGAAAAAATATTTTAATATCAATTAATTATCGTGGTATCTATTTAAATACAATACTTAGTCGTGTTTTAATAATTTGGAAAAGTCATAGAGATGAAAATTTAAGTATTTTAAAAATGAAGGATTCATAAGATTGGTGTTTATAAGAAATGATAAAAAGTGATTATAGAGAATATAAGAAAATAATATGAAGACGCTTTTCCTGGAATTGTAGTAATCGCACCTGATACGCCAGAGTACTGACTATAAAAAAAATCAAAACAAACTACAGAAATTAGAATGAGGCGTACACGATGCGCGTGAGCAGCTCCCCGCCCGCCTGACAAGTCGTCTGTAGTCCGCGTTTGTATTTGCTTTAGAGTGCACGCGTTGTGACATCCTGAAATAAATACGCCTCGTCATCCAAAGCACAGATCCCGCAAATATACAACCTCAACCTTTTCCACTACTTAACATTTCAAAACATCGAGCGTCGATGATCATCAAATAGGCTAATGCCCTCAGACTATTTCCATCTGTTTACTTTGGCAGGGGTGCTACGTTACGTGTGTCATAAACCTGTAATACTATTACCGGATAAATGGATTTGTCAAGGAGAAGTGTGGTGATTTTTTATTATTTTTAAAATGGCAACATGGAGGAGGTGGTGCCGCGCGGACTGCGATGGCGTCTGTTGCCGCTCGGCCCCGCCCCGAGGCTATTTAAATATATCGCGATTCGTGACGTATGAACGTCAGAACACCGCTAATACGTTTCCTTGATCCGTCCGCCGGTGCCCTTCCGCGTGAAGAACCTCGTCTTTATTGACAAGCGGGTAAAAATAGCCTTATTTGTTTTGTTTTGAGACGGATGTAAAAGGGCGCGAAATATAAACATAGTGTTGCTCTATATCGTTTCTATTTTGGTCGTGTTTTTGTGGAAATAAAGCAGTGTTTGATATGTGCAAATATTGACAATGTCCTGTGAAAGTTTAGTTTCTCAAGTGTCTACGATATTTTGCTCGGCGCTACGGAGGGGCGGATGGGTGCTGTGTTCACATAAGTGTGAGTTTCATCTATTATCGAATAGTAACTACGTACATATTTAAGGAAATTGCATATCAAAATCGAAGCTAATTAAGACATTATAGTGCGAAGGTCTTGCAAGTTGCATACATTTTTACTGTTTATCTTGTAATCTACATTATCGCATTTCGGCTATAAAATATTACAGCTAAGTAATTTAATGAATCTAGAGTAGGGATTAGTTTTCGTTGTTTTGTTTTGTTAAATTGAAGAAAAACAAGAGAAGAATAACATATCAATCGTAAATAGGTATTAATTTGTTGTTCATTACTTAGTTATTATTATTTATTTTTCGAATTATTAACAGTTGAAAATAAAAAAGATTAGCCTGATGTTATGTACCTAAAACAGGAATTGAAACATAATCAAAACATTGGATGAATATTTGAACGGTCACAGTTTCAATAATAAATTATCTATGTGATATAAATTTAAATAAGTGATGATCGTCAAATATTTAAGAAAATTTTCATTAGTGCTACGTGAGTGCTACGTCATCTATAATGTCTTATCTGCTTTATCTCTGTGTGAAAATTACGTCATCACTTAATTTTAATACAGTGTCACAAACTCATTTGAAACAGTTTATTCAGAAGTGTACGATGATGATGAGCCGATTTTACATCTTCTGAATATGTTTTGTTTAGCTTATCTACCAGTTTAAATAATAGATGTCAAATGTATTAAAATATTTGTCAAAAAGTATCAAATAGGGTATTTATTAGTTAGAAGTTAAACTAATCCTAAAAGTGTAAAAATGATACTCAATCCATACTAATATTATAAATGCGAAAGTAACTCTGTCTGTCTGTCTGTCTGTTACTCAATCACGTCTAAACTACTGAACCAATTTGCATGAAATTTGGTATGGAGATATTTTGATACCCGAGAAAGGACATAGGCTACCTTTTATTGAGAAATATGTACCACGGGCGAAGCCGGGGCGGACCTCTAGTATAATATAATCTACCTACATTCGTTGTCATAGAGCCATAGTATAGAGTAAGTAAAAAGTAGAGACATCAAATATCGTAATTAATATTGAAATGAATTAAACTGTTTTAGTTGCATTGAATTCAGATGCACTATTTGGAATGTATCGGAATCTAGGCAGCGAATGGTTCCTCAAAATTCCTTATGTTTCAGTGACCCGGTCATTCCCATCATTCCTATTCGTGAATTTTATACACGAAATGTGCAGTATTATGATTTAATAATTAATTACTTAATAAACGAGGCACATAAATATAACTGAGATTTTTTGTGATAACCATATTATCTTCTTATATATAAAAACGAATCCCAAAATGTGTTGGTAAGCGCATAACTTGAGAACGGCTGAACCGATTTCGTTAATTCTTTTTTTATTATATTCCTTGAAGTACGAGGATGGTTTTTATGTAGAGAAAACGTAAATATGTACCACGGGCGAAGCCGGGGCGGACCGCTAGTTTATTATATATTTTATGTCGAGTTTCTTCGACTTAAACAAAATCGTCAAAAAGCCTCTAGGAATACATATAGTTCTAACCTGTAGTTATTATATCTTAGTTTGGATGATAAGAAAAGTCACAACTCCAATTTGTTATTAATGATTGATTTTTAATCGCCACATTAGGTAGTATTTCTCTCCATAGCCTCAAAAATTTGTCTTAATAAAATCAAAAGCTCTGATTTAGCTTATTCTTTCATTATTGGCACTGTTGCCTGTTGGGTAAGGTAGCATGCTATAGCACTGAACTAAATCGATGACAAGGCAAATTTTTATTTGAAAAGAAAACAAATCACGACCTTTCGGACTTCTTAAAACATTAAAATAGGTACCTATATTGTGTAAATATTATACAAAGGAAAAAGTGCACACACAACCGACCACGTCTTCGCTTTTCTACTTCCCAATTATGACAGTCCCTAACTGTGTTGATCTTAATAGTATTTTTGTAACAATTCTATGTGTGTACATATCGCTCAACTTCTTATAAGAAATAGGCATGAAATAGGTGACGTGCGAAAAGTATAACATACAATATGTAAATAAATATACGCGATAAATATTGTAAATTGGATTTCTATAATTTGCTACATAAAAATAAGTGAACGTTAATACAAAACAGTGCTTTTGCAAGCCCGCGTCTTAAAGTTTTAAAAAGGAGAAGCTTTTTCAAATGTCTTGTCGAGACAACATCCTACCTATAGGTACGTAGTCGAGATTCGTCTCTGAAACAAAAATATTTTTTCTTTCTTAAAACATTTAGTAATATCTCTGATAACGATATTGATGCAACAAGACGTAACATTCAATAATAACTCGATCACATTCGAAGTTCAAGGGTAATTTCAAAAACAGTTAAAAAAATATACCATAGACAATTCCAATTTCCAAAGTTGCTTCTATCTTTGTACAAGGGGCTAATAAATGTCGATTAGTTGGATGGAATGATTGCGAGCGTGATCACTGGCTGGGGCCGGGGCATGCGCGCCGCTATTGATCTCAACTCCGGGATGACCGCGCACTACCCACCTCTTATTTGTGCGCTCATCTTGTCTATGTTCTCGATTAAGATGTAACTGTAAATTATGTGTGTATTTCTCTTGATTAGGTTTTACTTTTGTTGTTTTGTACTGTATTTACAGGAGTTTTTATTTTTATTAAGGAAGTTAACATTCTTTGCTATCATCTGATTATAATATGTACAAATGAAATAATGTATTTAATGAAACGATAAATTTATCATATTATAGTCTAATAAATGTATTCAACCTCTATCTTTCCTAGAGCCTACGATAGGCTACGAAAAAAAACCTACGCAAGTCCTAACTCCTAACGCTTAATAATATAAAACTGTTACGAGATATTATATTCCTAATTCCTAATCCTGTTTCTAAATATGACTAAATCAATTTCTTATATTACATCTGTGTGAACGTAAGTAATTACCAAGTTACTTACTATTCACTTAACTTTACTTAATATTATGATGAAGTTAAATTTAGCTATATATAATGTTTCACTAGTTTTTTATTTATCTTAAACTAGCTTTCCTCCCGCGGCTTCGCGCGCTTTGTCTAAAACATAATAAATTATATATCTAAAAAAAACCTTATAAAACCTTCCTCTTGAATCACTCTATCTATAAAAAAAAAACGCATCACAATCCGTTGCGTAGTTTTAAAGATTTAAGCATACATAGGGACATAGGGACAGAGAAAGCGACTTTGTTTTATACAATGTAGTGATACCAACAGTTTATTTGACATAAAAGGACTACGTTTACGTTTTTCAACTTTAATCATGTATGTACTTACACCTCTACAAGAAAAGTTCGATACTATGTTTAGTTTTTTTCGTTCACCCAAAATATTCCCTGCCCATATCATTAACCCTAATCACCATACTAATGTACCCAATGTACGTTTCAGTGTGCAACTTCATAGTGCACGAGCGATGCGTGGGGCAGGTGGTGACGCCGTGCTGTGGGGTGGCGCCGAGCCTCATCAAGGTAATGTATAATTTACTATGTATTTGCTTGATACAATCATAGATATAGACAATCGTTTCTTTACAAAGAATAACACGTACAACTAACAATAAAAAACAAAAAAAATGTGTGCGTGTACTACTAGTGTACACACGTTAGAAGTGAAACTTCTTTATGACCTTATTTTTCAAAAAATAATTTACTATAATATGCAACTTTACAGAAATACGTCGAATCACGCGTGGTAGGGATAAGAAAAAGATAAGATAAGGAAAAATGTCACGCGTAAGTCGTAACGAAAAAATGTTAAACACTAAATTTTTTTCCAACCCCGATAAAGAAGTTTCACTTCAATAAGAAAAAACAGCTTAAATTTTTAAATCTCTACTTTTTTTAAATAGATAGCAGATAGGTGTATTTCATATAATATTTCTTGATCCATTTTCTACAAAAATATATATTTTCGATAAAATGTAGAGAAATTGTAAAGCACGTTTGGTTGTGTATTTACTTACATACTTACGACAATTTACAATTTTACCCAAATATAATCTACAATCCAGCTACTTCAGTTTTATGAACAAATTACATTTATATTCTTATTCTCTATAATTAACTAGTTAGGTACATTATAAATGATAATAGAACACAATAACTTATAATAATTTAAAAGCAGTATATTTTAGACACAAAGCTTTACAAAATAAAAATGAGTTCGCGTGCCACGATTCCCTTGTTATACCCGCACATGCTCAACCAACCATCATGTAATTGATAGCTCTTCGAATAACACGCACTCCAGGGATAGCAGACTGTTGGTGGACATGGAAACATTAATAATGCTAATGTTTATATTTATATTAGGGTTAATGCTCTAGCTAATTGATCAAAAAGATAACCTTTTTAGGTATTCATTAGTGTATAAATTAATTGACGATAACCACTCGCAATGAGAGAGCAAAATACTTTGACTTTTTTCATAAATTTCTTCAGTTACAATAGGTAGGTATATAATCGTATTTATTCAATGAAAGTGCAAGTAATATTAATGATAGAGCTCTAGCTCTAATTTTTCTCAAACTTTGTCTAAAACATATCAAATTATCTCCTGAATTCTTCGACGAGAACCACTGTATTTTTTTTTATTTGTAGGTATACACAACTTGAAATTAACACATACACATAGTTTACATAACAATCTTTTAAAATGAGATACATACACAATATCTTAAATAAGTGAACACAACACACACAATCCATGATTC
Organism: Colias philodice; assembly: GCF_061535455.1. Classification (NCBI taxonomy): domain Eukaryota; kingdom Metazoa; phylum Arthropoda; class Insecta; order Lepidoptera; family Pieridae; genus Colias; species Colias philodice. Next base: position 1,888,804 of record NC_143090.1, read on the forward strand.
TGTTAAAAATACGCATCCAAATACGTTGCGTAGTTTTCGCCAAACAGACAGCGGGAATCGGTTGGACACCCATGAGAACTCTACAGCTCAACAGCTCAACAATATCCTAAATACCGGGTGTAATCGTTAAGTGTGCACAGGTGATTATTCCGTAATTATTGCAGATATCAAAAAACTTTAAACTGATATCGAAAGCCCTTTACCTAATTAGTAAAATGACAATAATAACATTTTAAAAATAAAACGGGAAATATCCAAAAATTTGACACCAAACACTCCCATACATTTAGTATGAGATATGACTATCCTAAACATGTAATATGAAAAATTTTGGTTCTTTTTTTTAATTTGTGCTTAAATTACTTCAAAAATTTTAATAAAAATTCATTTAGAAACTGTAAATATTGCTCGATGTGGAATACAATGGTATTCCAAAACGAGGACGTCACTTCGAAAATTTGCTTTGAACACAAAATGTATGGAAAATTCTATGTACGGGAGGGATATGTATGTGTTTAATGTAACTTTTTTGGATATTTCCCGTTTTATTTTTTTAAAGTTATTATTGTAATTTTACTCATTAGGGCTTTCGATATCAGTTTAAAGTTTTTTGATATCTGCAATGATTACGGAATAATGAAATAATGAAATGAAATGAAATGAAATAAATTTATTTGTCCATTATATGATTTACAATTAATGTACGACAGTGGGTCCCAAACTAAGTGAAATACTTGTGTCTTGGGACCCTGAGTTGCGCTTCTTGGTTATATACATATGTTATGGACAGTAGAAAGTTAACAAGTAGGTAAATAATCTAATGTAATGGAAGTTAATACAATTAATAAAAAAATAAAAGAAAAACAAAGTACATTATTTTGCGGTTTGCAGCACGCGTGTTCGTGATAGTGTGTGTGTGTTTACGTGTGTGTGTGTGTGTGTGTTCACGTGTGTGTGTGCGTGAGTGAGTGCGTGTTTGTGTGTGTGTGTCATTGTTTGTGAGTGAAGGCATATTGTTATAGTGTGTGTCAGCTCAGTGGTCCTTTAAGTAATTGTTCGGTTTCTTCAAAAGACAGTGTATGTAACCATTTCTTTATGACCTTCTTGCATGTGTAGTTCGATAGTAGTGTTATGTTACAATGTTTGTTGACACTATTGTATATCCGAGGAAACAAAAATTTTGGACATCGTTTAGCTAAAAGGGAGGATGCACGAGGACATGGCAGTGAGAATGTACGCCTTGAGGTGAGTTTTTTAAAGTCCTTTCTTATTTTTAAGGTTCTGTGAGTAGTTAACACAGCCTTGAGAACGAAGAGCTGCCTGACCCTTAGGACTGCGAACTCGCTATACAGGTCAGCTGTTGGGAAGCGGAAGGGTTTTCTCAGCATCACCTTTATGACGGCTCTTTGCGCTCTCTCCACAGTGATAAAGTTAGTTATTCCTGCACCCCCCCAAACAGATATGCCATATTGCAGAATAGATTGACAGAGCGCGTGAAATACGGAGGTGAGAATTGGAAGAGGAGTACAATCTCGCAGTTTTTTCATTACATAAATGAGTTTTCTAGTTCGCGAAGACAATGTTTCAATGTGAGATTTGAATGATAAGTTTTCGTCCAGTATAATTCCGAGATATCTTATAGTTTTTACACGTTCCACTATAGTACAGTTTTGGTCGCAGTTGTTTAATTCAGGATTATTGCACGTATGAAATTTAACTTGGAGATTTTGATTTGGTTTCGATGCCTGTGTTTTGGAAAAAGCAATTAATTTAGTTTTTTTTATATTTAAAGTTAGGAGATTTCTATCGAGAGCTTTAGCTAAAGTTTGGAGTCCAGATTCTGCGAGTTTGTACACCTCATCCCATCCATTAGAATGGAATATAATGGCTGTGTCGTCTGCGTAGGATATTATTTGAGCACTATTTAGGGGTAAGTTTACTATTTCGTTTATGTACAGGGTAAATAAGGTAGGACCGAGTATGCTGCCCTGCGGTACGCCAAATTTAATTGGTAAGACCTCACTCGCTATCCCGTCTATTTTTACATATTGTTTGCGGTTAGTCAAATAGCTAGAGAACCAGTCAAGCGCAAGGCCCCTTATTCCGACTGATTCTAACTTTTTAATGAGCAGACTCGGCGATATGGTATCGAACGCTTTGGCTAGGTCGATGAATACCGCCAAAGCTTGTTCGCCATTTTGTATATGCGAGGCCACTGAGTTAATTAGCAGCATGGCAGCGTCTTCCGTCGATTTACCCTTTCTGAATCCGAATTGCCTGTCACTAATAAGATTTTGTTTATCTAGGTAGTTAAGTAGTCTTCTGTTAACTATCTTCTCAAGAAGTTTCGATAAAATGTTTAATAGCGCGATGGGTCTGAAGTTTTCAGGGATGTCAACTGGCCCCCCTTTATGAATGGGGGTTACGGCTGCAATTTTCCAGCAATCAGGGAATGAGCCTGAACTTAAACTCAGGTTAAATATGTGGGAAAGAGGTATAGCAATAAAAGGCCTTATTTTTTTCAATAAACGTGCCGTAATGCCGTCAGGTCCAGGCGAGCTATCAGATTTAATCTGTAAGAGATACTTGTTGACTTCGGATTCATCAGTAGGGAGGAAGAAAAAAGAGTTTATCGACGGGGTGGCCAGTGAGTGATTGTTTGTGAGTGTTTGTTCTGTTGCAGAGAGCCTGTTTAAGATTGTATTAGAGAGATTTTTGCCAATTGTCGTGAAATAGTGATTGAGTGAATTTAGTGTGTTGTTGTGTGTGTCATTAGCTAGTTTTATCGGGTCATTTTTGTGTGCGGAAGGATGTATGATAGATTTAAGTGTATTCCAGAGTTTTTTTGGGTTATGCTTGGTGTCCTCTATTTGCTTGCTATAGTACTCGGACTTTAGTGTGAATAGAAGCTTGTTACAAACATTTCTGTATTTCTTGTAAGTGAGACGCATATTTTCATCATAGGGATGTTTTTTGGTGAGACTGTGCAGTTTATCTCTACGTTTTATGCATTTGATAAGATTCGGAGTTATCCAGGGTTTAATGTTTAGTTTATTACGACTTATGTGAACTTTTTTTGAGTGTTTATCAATGATGTTTAGTATTAAAGTTGTGAATATAGTGACTGCTGTATTAAGATAGCTGCATGAAAGTACGTTTGACCACGTTAAATTACTGACGTCATTAGTAACCGCTGTCTCGTCGATAAAAGATTTCCATCGGATACGAGGAGTGGAGCTCTCTTTATGATTGATTGTAGTTGCAGCAATAGCGATGTCGTGGTCTGTTATAGAGCTTTTGTATACAGCACCAGATTGCCCAAAGGGTGATTTAATAAATATGTGATCCAAGCACGCATTCTCTCTAGTCGGAGCGTTTATTACTGGAACAAGCCCATGCGATGCCATGACATTCAGGTAGTCGTTTCGTTTGTTATGAGCCGGATTGCATATGTCGATATTAATATCCCCTGCAACCATTACTGTTTGGTATCTGCTTAATGTACGCAAGTTTTCGTCTAGAGAGAATAAGAACCTGTCTATGTTTGAGTAAGAAGGAGAACGATATAGCCCTAGTATAACGGTATTTGTGTTAATTTGAATGAGGAGACTATCGGAGTCAGTTATGTTCGATTGTAAAATGGTCTTGGTGTAGATGTCTCGCAGATAGATAATTATCCCGCCATTTTTGTTGTTCTGTGTAATTGTCCTAGCTACAGTATATCCAGGTAAAACATCTAGTATTGTACCATCAGAAAGCCAACATTCGGTTAAAACGATAATGTCAAAATTAAGGTTGAGGTTTACTAAAGTAACTGCAAAATCATCAAAGTTGCGTTGATAACTTCTTACATTGAACGTTAATAATTTGAAGTTAAGTCGTGTGTTGGAAAGCTTTTTTCTGCAATCTTCTGTGTTTTCAAAAGTGAAGCATTCCACCTGTAAGTATTTATCTAAATCTTCAATAATATTAACTACAGCCATAGATGTGAATTAAAACGAATGAAAGTATAACGATGTGGAGTTGCTTTATATGAAGTGCTGTGGAATGCCAACGTGCGAGAAAAGATGGAATGCAGAAAAGTATATGAATAATTCTTGCACACGAAAAATTAGTTTTTGGGATGTCTTTGTAACGATGCAGATGTTGATAAAGATTTTTTGAGAATTCAGTACTGGTATAAAATAAGTTGTTATGGTTTGTGTGTAGTGTGTAAAATAGGATGTGTGTCTGCGTGATCTTAAAGGAAGTGCATATTATGTAACAATATTGATTAAGAGTGTTAGTGAGTTGAGTATAATATGTATAAAGTAAATAGTTGTAGTGTGTGTATAGTGTGTAATATAGAATGTGTGTCTGCGTGAATTTGAAGGTATTACTTAGATAACAATATTGATAAAGAGTGTTTGTGAGTTGGGTATTTGTGTAAAATAGAGAGTTGTGGTTAGTGTGTTGTGTGTGATATATGATGCGTGTCTGCGTGCTTTTAAAGGTATAACGTAAGAATAATACAAGAAGATTCATGCGATAATTAATTAAAACATAAGTTTTATGCAAATTAGGAGTGCTAGCTGTTATTTTATAACAATAATTAAGAATTTTGAGGAATTTTACGGTGTTGCCTTGGAACGCTCCATAGTTGCAGTTATTGGTTTTCGGAGGTCGGGGAACCGAGCGCCGATTCCAGGTCTTGCATGGTCCGAATGAGGATTGATGGATTTCCTTCTTGTTTTCGCAGAAGTATAGAGCCGTTCTTTGTCCAGCAGTATTTATACCCATGTTCTTTTGAGCGAAGCTTTGCGATACGAAATAACTGGCGATTTGAACTAGTAAGCCGTTCATTCACGTACAGTGTCTTTGGCGCACCAGGGACTTCAATATCGGATGACGATAGTGCATGTCTACTTTTTGCTGCTTTGAGGAATTCGTCGCGTTTTAGCCGGCGCAGAAATCGGACGACGAGATGCCTCGGCGGTGTATCACTGGTATCCTTAGGCGAGCGCCGCCGGGGCCCCACCCTTGTAGAATAATCGATGTCGTTGTCCTCCAAAGAAACTCCTATTTTGCGGGCAAATAATTTAACTATGTGAAGCGGGCTTTCGTTGGGGAATTCATTGACGCCGGAGATCTCGATTTCGTTTCTTAACGATGTTTGGTTTTGTGACTCCAGTTGTTCACGGAGACTCGATATAGTTTTGTTTAAATTAATTATTTCATTGCTATGGCATTCTAGAATTTTAATTCGAGTCTCGTAGTCGTCGAGGCGAGTGCTACAATTGGAAAGATGATCAGTAACGGCTTTCATATGTTCTTTTAATTCACTCATGTCCGAGCGAAGGAGTTTAATATCGTTTGCGAGCGATAACAAGACAGATGATTCATTCGACGGGCTCTGCGACGAAGCAATCGGTCAGCGGCCGCTGGGACGGATGGTCACGTTGTCGCGCTCGTCACTTAAATTATTATTGCGCACCGGCGTGTTTGTATTGTCTCGCTTCGGTTCCTTGCATAAGCACGAAGGACATGCCCAATGCTGTTTAATTTCTTCATTCGATACATTAACACATATGGGATGGTATGAAAGTACGCATTTGCAGCATTTAATAAAGGTTGTTTTTAGTGACTTGTTACAAGCGGCGCAGTTGTTATTCATGTTAAATGACAGTATGCGTCGGTGAATAAGATTAAAAGATAAGTAATAGTGACGACTTGCCAGGTAGTTGTGATGTTGCGGTTAGAGTTGGATGGGTGAGTCACTGATTTTTTGCAAGAACTGTACACGTCCACCTTCGGTGAGATCAAAAACGCAACACAATGCACTGGCATGTGCACACTTAACGATTAGGTACACCCTGTATATACTAAAATGATTTATTTATTTACTTCACTTAAAGTAATTGTTAAAATAATGTGTTTATCCAGAACCCGGTGGCTCACTGCTGGTCAGAGCCGACGCACCACAAGCGCAAGTTCTGTACGGTGTGTCGGAAACGGCTCGATGAATTGCCAGCACTACATTGTATGAGTGAGTATATTTATATAATAACAATGTAAATTTATTAATGAACTTAATAAATAGCGTTTTTGATATAATATATTTATAATTATTGATTGAAACTTGACAACTTTCTAGCGTCGTTCTAAATTACATAATGCTCACAGTTTATTTTTTTATACTTTCTTTTGATGCATCCAATAAGTAACAGAAAGAAAGAAATTACTTATGTTCATAAACAAGTTAGTTATTTTTACAAATTTTCATTTAATTTTATTATAATTTTTATAGAAAACTGTGAACTCTACATATCGCCCGCATGAAAAGGAGAACTAATCATGTAATATTTAACGATTACGCACACGTATTGCTAGATTGTTTGAATATTTTTATTTTCATGCTATACTTAGATATTATTATATAATACCTACATAATTTAATGTAGTTATGAAAATTCTTTTAATTCCCCATGATTAGTTAAATTTAAAACGCTATTGTATACGTCATGTTTCGCTAAATGATATATCGCACTGTTTATTTGTAGCTTCCAAATTACTTATTTACAAAACCTATAAACAATCCTTACTTAAAAAAACAAAAAGCTATACATACATATTATAATGGTTACATGTAATGGTTTAATTCATTCACATCTAATTAACATATAGAGCTAGTGATTATCACTTAGTATACAACTGACTCTATGGTACATAATATGTGTATGTTTGCGCTGAAGTACTCCGTACGTTAAGTACATTGTGTTATAGTACGATTCAAACTTAATAGCAGCTCGAAACATCGTACGATTCTATGCGAAGAAAACAAATTTAGGTATTAGCGGGACGTAAATGGTCCTGACTCCTGTGCGTACTCGCACTTGCACCTAACGTCTTGCGAACCGCCATTAAGTTCGAATCGAACTGTATCTCTTACGAAGCATGACTCTGTGCAGTATGCGAGTACTACGTCCACGGAGAATGCGTGGACTTCGCGGCAGCGGACTGCAAGGAGAACGCCACGTACTGCGCGGGCAGCGAGCCGCGGCACGTGCACCACTGGCGCGAGGGCAACCTGCCCGCCAACTCCAAGTGTGCGGCGTGCCGGCGGGCTTGCTGGTCCGCGGAGTGCCTCACCGGGTACCGCTGCGAGTGGTGCGGCAGCACGGTGAGTTTACTTACAGGTGCTGTTGAGGGTGCGGCTCAAGGATCCTGGTCTTCAATACTAGAGTGAATAGGTACTTACGAGGGAATAGCGTTCCATCTTAAGCCGCATCTTCACTAATGTTGATAAGTGAGCAGGCGAGATCGTGGCCAACGAAGTAGTGATATACTGAAGCTGGGTGGTAGAGGACCTAGAGGGCTATCTGAATTATCTCCATGTATGTTCCGCGCTTTTTCGTATTTTCAGCGTTATGATTTTTTTCTCTCCTATCGTCAGAGTATGATGAGATTTTTATTTATGGTGACGTGAATTATTGCGGTAGATGCTGTTTTTTTTTTGTGTTAAGCTGATAGGCCAATTCAGTATCGGTAGATCCTGGGACATTCTGTATAATGTATATTGATCATTTGTTAGTGTTTTAGAACGTTCGATTTCATTTTACAACATACTATTTACCAATATGGTAATTACTAAGACATAGAAAAACATGAGTAGGTAGTTAGTTGACTTAAATTCATGTAGTATATCTGCCAAGTGGATTGAACTAAACTAAAAAAAACATAAAAAAACAAAACACTACAACAATTAAAAACATTGCTACACTGTGTAGTGCCACGCCGGCTGCCGCGCGCTGCTCCCGGAGGAGTGCAACTTCGGCACGCTGCAGCCGATCTTCCTGCCGCCGGCCGCCGTGTCGATCCCGCGCACGGAGGTGCCGATGGAGGCCATCATCGGCGTGCACGTGCGCCCGCCGCCCTCGCAGCGCGACTTCGGCTGCCGTAAGTGTCTAATTATTGAGGGTAAAGCGGCCTATGTCCAGCGCAGTGCCGGCGTTAGGGGGGGGTGATGGCCCAGGGCGTCAAATTATGGGGGGCGCCAAGGTCTGAAGTTGGAGTCACTTGCCTCTCCTGGTGCAATATTTTGGCCCGGGGTGTCAGTGGCCCTTACACCGGCACTGGTCCAGCGGTGACAGATATAGGCCGAGATGATGATGAGGGTGGTGCGTGAGGTGAGGTTGTGTTGGGCAGCGCGGCGCTGGGCGCGGGGCCGGCTGGCGCGGCTGGCGCGCCGCCTGCTGCCGAGCGCCTGCAGCCCGCACCACAACGCCTCGCCGCCCTACTCCAGAGGTACCACCTTCTCTTGCCGTGTGCTTGCCCTTGGGAATCCGACATAACTTTAACTAGCTAAATACTACTAACCACCTTCTCTTGCCGTGTGAGCACTTGCCCCTTGGGAATCCGACATAACTTTTACTTGCTAAATTGTTAATATTGTAAATTAACTGCGCATTATAATAAATTAATACTGACTCTCACATTATTTTTGCCAATATTGTGGTATATGCTCGAATAAATTGTCCTCTTGTCCATTTTCAAATAGCAAAAAATTTGTTGGTGCGTCTCGAGCGAGAAAATTTCGACCTGCTTTATCAAGCTTGCCATACAAAAAAATTGCTACCAACAGACAGTTACTTTTCACCATATTAATTCAACTTTGATGGTCCACAAAAGCTGATCATAAATATGGGGCTTTTTGTAAACTTTAACCTTAATGTAATGGTTTTGAACAAGAGGATTTTCCCAAGGAGCCAGCTAAAAATGTCGCCTCTGCATGTTTTGCTCTATCAGCTTTAGATCCTTGTTGCTCATACTTGTCCTAGACTGCATGCCGCTAGAGCTTTCCTTTACACATCACATGGTCATAATCCATTTCAATAGAAACAAATACATGCCTTGTGAATTACAATTCTACTTTATTTGAAAAATAACCCATTGAGCCCCGAACGGCCCGATCGGCCCACGACACAATAGATTTTCTATTGTGTCTGTGATTCCGGGGCCTGAGTTATTACAGTAAAGATCGTGCAAGTTAAATTAAAATAAAATGAATGAAACTTCAATTAGTTGGTACTATCTGACACATCATAGTGAACTATATAACTATTTAGCTCACTTCCTACTTCCATGTTCACGTTTCGACAGTCCTCAATTCACTAGACTCTATAACTAGTAGAACCACTTTACATTTTTGAATTATTTTGGCACGGCGCGTACGGGTCAGGGTACTCTGTATCCCAACTGCAAAGGTAACACACACACATGTGCATTGCTGTTAACATTTCGGTGTTGTATGTGTTCAATATGACTAACTGTGTTGCTATTTTTGTACTGACTCAATTTAGCAATAACACACTAGATTTTGGTGTTCTAAATTGACATAAAACTATTATATAAATAAAACCTAAAACCTTTATAAACACACGAGTTAAATGTAGTTCAATAAAAAGTCTTTCGGCTTTTAATGTTCAGTAGAATCATAGAAGGACATGAAGAGAGTAGCATGTAAGCATGGGATTTTAGGGGATTTTATAGAAACTAGATGGACGTTTATTTTAGAAGGCACCCATTCCACCAATATGTTTACTTATATTGGTCACAAAACAGGGTGAAGCGACACAAATGTGCTTACATCTTTCAAATTTTATTTGAATAATAGTTTGTTAGTGCAATCTTTCCGTATCAAAATTGATGTTTTCCCCAATCAATATGACAGACTTACGCTTTACTAATTTGAGGACCAAAAGGGACACCTTTTTGATCTAGGCGATCTTATTCGGGGTGTTGGGGGGCGAAAGCAAAGTTCTGGGTGTTGCAGCTCGAAGCGTGAGCGAGGAGTTCAGCTCGGGCTGCGAGGGCCGCTCGGGCTCCGGCGGCGGCTCCACTGGAGCACCCGCCGACCAGGACCATAGACCTGACCATAAACAACATAGAGATCGAACACCGGATGATCGAGATGAAGGTATGTGGACGTGAAAACAATGACTCATACTCTAGAAATTTCTCTATTTTTTTCCTGTGTCTGTAACAAAATTCCCCAAATAGAATTCTGTGTATATTTTATGACTACTTCTCGAAAGAAAGGAAATTCACTCAAAAGCATTTTGTGTATATTGTGTATTAGTATTAGTTCTCTAGAAACCTCTTCAAGCATTTTGTCAAATAGGTATATTGCCACTATGGATGATTAGTTAGCCAGGAATATTTTAAAGGTTCATTCATCTAAATGACACACATAAAAACAGAAAAATGGTTTACTAAATATTGTTTTGGGGTCTTTAAAACATGCAAAATTGCATAGCAATTTTTATCTATATTTATCAGTTATTCTGATGGATAGGAGCGGTAAAATTATTGACCACTAATGGCACTAGGACAGGTCCATAGTCCTGACCTTTCACAATTTCAATCAACAGAGGTCGTAAAAGTGTACGACGGGGAAGCAGCGTGGTCGCGTCGCTTGTACCGGCCAGTAGTTGTGGGCCGCAACTGGAGCGAGCATGAGCTCGTGGCCGCGGCCCTTCGAGCCTTCCACGTGGCGCGGGACCCGGAACAGTTCGAACTAACGGATGCACTTGCAGGGGAAGAACCGCCGTTGAAAGATCCTACACCGTTAGCAAGAGTGACCCGCTTGCCGAATAAGAGACCAGCTTTATTCCTACGCTTCAAGTGAGTATGAAACAGCCTGGTAGCGTCATTTTTACCAGACTGGATCAAACGTGAGCTCGTGGATCTTTGTGCCTTCCACGTGGCGCGGGATCCGGAGCAATTTGACCTGACAGATGCACTCGCAGGGGAAGAACCGCCGTTGAAAGATCTTACACGGTTGGCAAGAGTTACCCGCTTGACGAATAAGAGACCAGCTTTATTCTTACGCTTCAAGTAAGCATCATATAACAGGATATTAGAACCAACCACTAGATTTATGCGCGATATGCATTTTGACCATTAGGCTCGATAAGTTCATCGAAAATCGAATATTGAACATCAAAATTCCTGAAGATCGCTTTTAAAGAAAAAAGAAACTAGTATTTTCAGGCAAAGAATGATTAGAATTAAGAAATACGCTTAAATTTGTTCCCATTACTTTTTACATTTTACCCAAAATAAGTTCACAAGTACTCTCTACCGACGTTATAAGTCCTATGTGAAAAAGGGCTTTTAGATTTTTTTTTCTAAAATTGCCTTTAATTTCCTCCTCTAGGGAGCCAGAAACAGGTGGCGGCGAGGTCCGCGTGTACCCGGGCCGAGTTGCCGGCGCGGGAGACGCGTTCGTCACCGTCACCTGCTCGGGAGACGACTCAGTAGCTGACCTCATGGCGTATGCCTTGGAGAGGTTCGGCCTCGATCCAGCTAGGGCCACGCAGGACTATCGGTGCTCGGAGATCTTGCTTGATCGAGGAGGTTAGTCACTGATAATTTACTTCATTCAATCAGTGTTTTTTAATTGTAAAACAATGCTTTAATTCTATATTTCAAAATTTCTTTTTAATTTAAAATGTACAGTGTCAGTTCCGTTCAGAATCATTTATACACGAAATTTTGTCTCGACACGCAATCGAGAATCAAGAATGTCTATTCACATCAAAAGAGCTTTTTAAAGTCTTATTGAAAGAAAGAAAAGAAAGAAAATCATTTTTATTAGGTACACCACATAGAACATACACATAACAAAATTTAAAAAAGAAATAACACGTAAAAAAAAATAAAGACTAATGAACAAAAATAATTAAACTAAAACACGTTATTGCTAGTATTAGTAGAACGATCAATGTCTAGAGCTTTCCCAGATTATTTCAAAAGCTTCCACCAAATCTGTCCAGCCCTTTTCTAAACCTTTTCCCATCCCTTTAGTATCAGAACGCGTGTTAGAAGAAGACGAGCGACCCTGGCGCATACTAGTCCGCTTGGCCCGCGACTCGGTCCGGCGCATGGAGCTGGCGCGCTTCTACCTGCAGCCGCGCCGCGACCCGCACGGGCCCACGCTCGCGCTGTTCGTGGCCTCGCTGCCCGCCGGCCTGTCCGAGCGGAAATACGAGACGATACTGGTCGAGTTCCTGGGCGCTGGTGAGTGGCCACAAACACGGACATAACTAGAAACCTAACTGGGGTATTTTTCTTCTTCATGGCAAGAAGATTAACTGGGGTTGACAGTTGTGGAGATTTTAAATAAAAAAAGCAAAAATTGTCTCTGGACTATAATAATCCAGGGGTGACGCAAACACCCTGTGATAACCAATAAAAAAAAATAAAAAATTAACAGATTAAAAAAAATCACTGATAAAAATGATCAACTCCAGTTGTACAAAAACAATATTTTGTCAATTTTAAACATATATCTGAAATTCCATAGTTTCTTGACAGTTCCCATAAAAATACATTTCTTACAGATAATAAGTTCACATCAATCGGACCGATCTATTATGAGTATGGATCAATGGTGATCACGTATGAAGATGCAAGTAAGGCTGTGCGTGCGCTCTATGCGCTAAGAGAGGCTAAATATGAAGATAAACATTTATTAGGTACGTCACTAGACAGAAAACATAAAAGTACATGCGATCACTTTCAATATGGGAAAGGTGATGATTGATGATATAAGATTGTTTATTGGCAAAAATTCTTAAATAAAAAAATTACATTTTTTACGTTCATTTCGTTAAATATTTTCAATTTAAATAAAAAAGAGCGTGTATACCGAGCACACTTGTTAGAAATGAAACTTCTTTGGCAAGATTCAAACATACCAAAATTCGTCGCCTTACTCCATGACATGGCGGTATTGCCATGACGCGACCTTGAAATTAATACCACAATATTGTATTTTTATAAAACATTTATTAAATCTCCCTATACAGTTATGCTACTCCCAAGCATCGAACCCGCGATGGTGCCCTCGGACGTGAAGCCGCTGCTTGTGTTCGTGAACGTCAAGTCCGGGGGCTGCCAGGGGCTCGAGCTGATCTCCTCCTTCCGCAAGCTCCTCAACCCCTACCAGGTGTTCGATCTGGAGAACGGCGGCCCTTTGCCTGGGTAAGTTGCCATAAACAACTTTTGTAAAGGTAATAAAAAATTGCTTAAAGTAATTGCCCAGTATAATCCGGATACAACACAAAACCTCGCATTATTTTAGATTTCTTAAAATTGACATAAATCTACTATGTCTGTTAAGTTATTGGTTATTGGTATAACATTTTTTTTAATTAAGTCGATTAATCAAAGCTTTCATAAGAAGTCACTCGTGTGCATTTTAAAATTATTCTAATCTCATCTTAAACTTATTGACATTAACAAACAACATAAATCCATAATTCTCAATTAAATAAATTACGTGGACTTGCCAAAAGCCTTCGATCAACTATCCCATAAATAATTATTTAAAAAAAGATGACTTTTGTATAATTGGTTCAGAATTTACCTACTTATAAATATGAAACAAAGCGTAATCATTACTCGGACTAATAATATAACTGAGAAAGTAATGTACAGATCTGAATACACATGTACACACCAGAGTGGTGTACCTCAAGGAAGTGTCCTGGGGCCTATTTTATTTTTATATTACATCAATGGCATTATATAATTTACAAATAATAAGAAAACACTACACACGATATTTCGAAGTGGTTATTTCTCTTTAGAACTTACAAAATATAAAATTCATCAAGACACACGTACATACTACAACTTTCAGCACTTCGCAATCCTACCCAAAAATTCCACTGTTATTTTAGATTTTCTTCTCTCAAAGGTTATACGTATTCCGTCACATCCCCAACTACAAGATCCTGGTGTGTGGTGGTGACGGCACCATCGGCTGGGTGCTGCAGTGCCTCGACAACGTGGGCCAGGACTCGCAGTGTTCCAACCCGCCGTGTGCTATTGTTCCGCTTGGCACTGGTGAGTAGTGCTTTTGTACTGATATATGTTATAAAATGTATTGATAGAATTAAATGTGACTGAAATACGAGGTTGGATGTTCATAAAAATCTATAAAAAAAATGTATAAATATATGCAATAGATAAGTATAGTGCATCCGTGTAATTCGGAAAATTGTGAATGCCACTTCAGAGCATCTTTTTAATGCGAGTATCGTGAAGCTATCACATAAAATAAATGGGTTTAATAATAATAGCATGCATATTTATTTAATCAATCAAGTTACGTATTTATTTAGAGATAAACTACGATAACATGGCGCGCCCCTCCAAATTACTGTTTCAATGTGTGTAGTGACATCCTTACGAAGGAGTTTGTATGTAGTTGTACGTATTCGTCTTTAGTACTTTACGTCCAGATTTGTTGGTCAACTAATCATAAGTTGCCGAGCGCCCAAGACAACGCACGTGTCGTTTTCATAGAATACGTCAGTGCAGCCGGCAGCGCCATTACTAATAATAATGAGCGATTAGAGCGTGACTAGTCGAGCAACAAATCCGTGGATTTGTTTTTGTTTGACGGCCGTCTCATTACGCACACATGCGTTGTGAATCTTGGTGGTGCATTGTAAATACTTTCACAAATACTTTCAAACGTTTTGAATTTTGGAGGGGCGCGCCATGTTATCGTAGTTTATCTCTAACATTATTGCATTTACTCCGTCATTCGGAATTATCCCATTGCACCTTATCATATCATATTTCATATCATAATACAGTTAGTTCAAGAATTGTCACATGAAACACAGCACGATCTCATTACAAAAGACAAACAACATAAATCCATAATTCTCAATTAAATAAATTACGTTGACTTGTCAAAAGCCTTCGATCAACTATCCCATAAATAATTATTTTAAAAAAGATGACTTTTGTAAAATTGGTTCAGATTTTACCTACTTATAAATATGAAACAAAGTGTAATTATTACTTGGACTGATAAATTAACTGCGAAAGTAACGTACAAATCTGAATTCACATGTATAACCAGAGTGGAGTATTTGTGAAAGTATTTACAATGCACCACCAAGATTCACAACGCATGTGTGCGTAATGAGACGGCCGTCAAACAAAAACAAATCCACGGATTTGTTGCTCGACTAGTCACGCTCTAATCGCTCATTATTATTAGTAATGGCGCTGCCGGCTGCACTGACGTATTCTATGAAAACGACACGTGCGTTGTCTTGGGCGCTCGGCAAGGAAGTGTCCTAGGGCCTATTCCATTTTTGTAATATATCACTAACATTATAGATATTGTAAATAATTAGATAATACTACGCGCGATATTTCGATGTGGTTATTTATCATCTCATCTCTTATTGATCATCAAAGATTTAAAACTAAACAATATCCAGTTTCATATCATAGGACAGCTCGATGTAATAACAAACCAATATCTCCCGTTGCCAGGCAACGACCTAGCCCGCGTGCTCCGCTGGGGCTCGGGCTACACGGGCTGCGAGGACCCACTGTCTCTGCTGCGTGACGTCATCGACGCGGAGGAGATCCGCCTCGACCGCTGGACCGTGGTCTTCCACCCGGAGGACAGCAAGCAGGACGAGCCCAAGGAGCTCACCAAGCAGCTGCAGCCCGGTAAGTGGGGGGAAAGGAAAAGTGACGTCATCGACGCGGAGGAGATCCGCCTCGACCGCTGGACCGTGGTCTTCCACCCGGAGGACAGCAAGCAGGACGAGCCCAAGGAGCTCACCAAGCAGCTGCAGCCCGGTAAGTGGGGGGGAGGAAAGGTAACTAAATAAATATTTCAGGACAATTTTCACACGCACGATCTGATCCTATACTAAAGTATAATTGCAATGTACATAGAGAAACAATAAAAAATAATAATGAGAAAAGTATAATTTATATCAAACCTTATGCTTTAATTTTTAAGATCTAGACGAAATGCACATTATATTAATAAAGTTCTTCTCTTTTTCTGTACATAAGTTACTCTTAGCATTGAAAGAGCATTAAAAATTGATTTAATACGTAACCCAGCTGGAAAAAACACTATAGAGATATAAAAATCCGCAGTATTCACATGCGCGGGGCTCGGTTCCCAGAGCGAGGACAACTCGCAGATCCTGGTCATGAACAACTACTTCGGTATTGGCATCGACGCTGATCTCTGTCTGGACTTCCATAATGCGAGGGAGGAGAATCCTAATAAGTTTAATAGCAGGTAACAAATACTCAAATATTGTGACTTTCCATGTTTTGTTCTTGTATCTCCAGTGATCAGTCCATATATTTCATCATTTCGTAGCATATTTTAAGAATTGTGAATGATGCAAATGACTTAATATATAGATTCAAAAGTGTAAAATATTATGAAAATAAGTTGGCTAGTTTGATCAATTTTCACTTTCCAAGAAAACCAGTGCATAAAATATATGTTACCTATATTTCTTTCTTTTCTACCTAAACTTCCATAATAGAAATCTTAAATCCTGTAAAATGTTTTTACAGAAATGGGCAGCTCTATCAATATGCCTAATGCCTATGTATTATTAAAATAAAATACTTAATATATCAATAACTAGCCCTATATCAAGCCCATCAAAACTGAAACAATCCTTTTAGGTTACGCAACAAGGGCGTGTACGTGAAGATGGGTCTCCGCAAGATGGTGGGTCGCAAGATGTGCAAGGACCTGCACAAGGCGGTCAAGCTGGAGGTGGACGGCAAGCCCGTCGACCTTCCTGCTGTTGAGGGCATTATCATCCTGAACATTCTTAGGTAAGCCAAGATTTTTAGGTATAGGCCAAATTTTTGTAGTGTTAATGTGAAAATTAAAAAGAAAGTTGGATGGTGCTAAGTAAGCTGTTTGACTAGCTTACTCAGCACCATCCATAACTTGTTCTAAATTGGTGCTGCTAACGTAAATTTGCAACCATCTGATTTTATTTCTTCTAGATACTTTTGCTATAATCTGGCAATTTTTCGAGCCGAAGCAAGTAACAAAGAAGCTTTTTCGTATATTAAAGATCACAGTTCAATATTGGTGCAACTGACAGTCATACTTAATAATACGCTGGGCTTAATAATTTTACAAATTTTCGGCCGGGAAGAAATCATTGACGAACTTCGAATCTAGCCTAGCATTACTAATTCACTCGAAGTACGAAACGGTGTCGGTCTTCGGTAGAAATTTCCACCTTACTTTAGCTTCCTGAGCGGTATCTTGTCAATATTCATTGTCTTATACCACTAGCAAAGCCCTAACAGTGCTATAACTCCAGCTGGGGCTCCGGCGCGAACCCGTGGGGCCCGGAGAAGGACGACCAGTTCAACAAGCCGAACCACTGGGACGGGATGCTGGAGGTGGTCGGAGTCACCGGCGTCGTGCATCTCGGGCAGATACAGTCCGGTCTGCGAGGGGCCATGCGGATCGCACAGGTATCACATATAACGCAACCTGTTACAAATGACCCGAAATTTTGTGGGTCATTTGTAACAGGATGGCGGTTCTACAGGGGTCTTAGTACGCAATGACAAAAAGAAAAATGATGGTCAGAACGCTGATACCGGATACCTTAAGATACTGTAATATAAAATATAACAGTATCTTAAGATAAAATATTATAGTATCTTCACCGTGTGTGACGCGCTTAATGCGGTAAAATATGAGATTCAACATTGAGATTTAGATATATTTATTAATAATTCACTATAATGGGATGAGATGATCTAGGATGGAGCTCCGCCCGGTGCGGAATCCAACTGCGAACTAACTTACTTTGTAAAATAATTACTTATAGGGTCAGGGTCTATAGAAAAATTGCGAATGTGTTCTCGCATCCCGTCTAAAGCAGCGCGTTGGTACACGGTGGGGTTTTAGTCAGTAGGAATACGACATAACCCACGGATCCCGGAGAAGGAGCCGTGGGTTTTATCTTAGGCAAAAAAGGTAACCTAACGTAGCCTGTAGGTATACAGGCTACGTTAGGGATAAACACGTGGTTTAATTCACACCACTTTTATACTGCTACACATTATAAAGATGATTTGTTCTAAATTACCATTCTGCAAATTAAACTTGACACTAATACCTAGGTTTTCTCTTAACCCATTGACCACCGTAAGCCCCGATCGGGGCGCGACACAATAGATTTTCTATTGTGTCTGTGATTCCGAGGACTGATGGATTAATCAGTTACGTAATTGCGGCAAGAAACGAATAGAAAGTTCTCTAAATCCGTAAAAAGATACGAGTCATTGCCAATCAAATTTTTATGAATACTATAACATTTAAAGTGCTAAATCGGTGACAACTAATAAAAAAAATTGGTTGTCTGTAAAGTCAGCTTACTGACGATAGTTGAACGTGACAGCGTCCGATTGTGCTTCTTTTCCGCTCTTTCCGCGCTCTCGCTTGCACTTCAAGTCTTACATGGAACGCCTCAGAGCGAGGTAACGCCGCATGAGTCATGTTTTTTCGTGCGTGCAGCCGGCTATATCGAATTATAAGACGTTGTCACGTCAAAAATGAATCATTGCCAATTCAACTCCAATTGCCCTGCGCTCGATAGTAAATGTATGTTCCAGGGCGGGCACATAAAGATCAACCTGAAGAGCGAGATCCCGGTGCAAGTGGACGGCGAGCCCTGGGTGGCCGCGCCCAGCGAGGTTGTCGTGCTCAAGTCTGCGCTTAAGGTAACCCACATCTCAAACGCCTTGCTTTCGTGTTGCACGAATTGTTTACAGGACATTTTTGAAGTGAAAACTTCTTTAGCGGCGTTGGGTATAAAATCTTAAACACGCGTCAGGACACGTGGCCTGATCGAAAAAGCGTAAGACGGATTTTTTTTAGCCCTTATATTCCATACGTAAGACGGATACCATTCCAAAATATCAAACATGCTCAACGTTAATAATCAAGTTTTCACTTCTGCCGGCACTCCCGGAGTGCAACCCGTCTTTTTTAGTAGGTTCATTTAGTTCTGACTTCTGTATTTCTATGGTAGGACTGTTTAGTTCTGACTTATATCTTTCTATTAGGACATTAGGACCATTTTAGTTCTGACTTCTGATTTTTTACTAGGATTAGAACATTCTAGTTCTGACTTCTGTCTTTCTATTAAAACATTATTATTAGGAGTTTGTCATCTATATTTCTATGGACTATGGTAGGATCATTTAGTTCGGAGTTCTTTGGGGAACTACAGTTGCAATTTCATGTTCATAGTAAAGGCATTTTGTATTTTCTTCTACTTACTACTTCCGCCTACTACTAACTATTAACCCTTTTGCCCCAGGGCTTTTGTATTTACTAACTTATTTACTGTTTATCGAGATCAACACTTTAAATATTAGTTTTATATCTAAAAAATATACTGTCTTTATTTCCACTTCTTTTCATCTTGTGTAAGATAGAGATTAAAATCACTTAATTAGGATACTGTGTCTTCACTGTCTTTCTTCGTAAAATAGTTTCACCATATACACCTTTGACTATATAGTACTAACTTGTAAACTACTATTTAACTTTATTTGTGCACGATGAAGTACTTTTTATGGTGAAGCTATTGCTTTTGATCACACGCCACGCCCGGATGCATGCTCGCTTGTCTTGTACCAATCGAGGCATTTTCTGAAATAGTTCTGCTGACTTTATCAGAATCTGTCTTTTCACACGAGCGGACATGTGCTAAAACGTTTGTTGGTCTGCTTGTCGATGGTTTTGTGTCTATGGTTAATGTTCTACCCAGAGACAAACCGCTTGCACGAGACAACGCTGCGCTCGCGTTTTCACTGTCGAGGCAGCGCCGAAATGCTTCCCAATTTGTTTATGTTACTGTAACACAGGGGACTTGCAATTTTTGCCTTCTTAATATCTTTGTCCAAACGTGAAAATGACCCCATTATGATAAGTCATTTGCTTATAGTAACATAATTTCATCGACATTTTTGGAGCACCGCGACACACGCGGCCTTTTTAGTACACCTCATTATAAAAGTATAACTTGTATCGTTTATTTGATTTAAAGCACATAATACGAGTACTGTTAATGTAAAATTGAAAAGGTGATCAAAGTAGAGTCAAGATCGTGGAGCCTTGAAATTTTAATCAGGTTTCAGTAAAAATAGATGAATGTATTATGTGGTTTAATTCACGTCGCTGGTCACAGCCCCGTGTCGGCGCTGCTCAAAGGACTCGCTTTGATCGTGCGTTGTTTGTGTATGCTCAGTGAAAACGCGGTCGTCGCTCATTGGTATACGTTACAAAATTACTGTACTCTCGACTTTGATTGGCTGTATTACCGAGCACGGGACTTTGCGTCGTCTACGTCTAACTTTACACTTCTAATTGGATGAGATATTTTAAAATTATTTTTGAAGACTTTGCTCTTTAAATAAGCTACTTACCATAAAATTAAAACCAATGGCTAAATAGTCAAATAGATTAAACATCTCGTTCCAAATGGTATTCCGATTGTACAAACGCAACTCAACTTTAAATATCTTCAACCACTGATTTCATTCTATAAGAAACTTTCTTAATACAGCCAAATATATGATTACCAATTTCATAACACAAGAGAATAATGAAAAGAAAGAATTTTCCAAAGTAACGTATTTAAAGTGGAGTGCGTTTGCGCATCGGAGGCGTGGCGTTGACGCGAAGTCCTGCGTGCGCATCGCTGAGCGGGTGTGTGTGACAGGCGACGATGCTAAAGAAGACGAAGCGCGGGTCGGGCGCGGGCCCCGCGGCGGGCCCGTGACGCCGGCCCGGCTCAGCGGCGCGCGTCCCGCAGGCCACCATGCTGAAGAAGCGCGCCAAGATGCGGCGCCGCAGCACGGAGCCGGCGCTGCCCGCCGCCCCCGGCGCCGCGCCCCCCGCGCCCCCCGGCCCCGCGCCCCCCGCGCCCCCCGCCGGGCCCCCGCAGCCCCCGCCCCCGCCGCCCGCGCAACCCCCGCCGCCCCCGCAGCCCCCGGACTCCTGAATCTGGCTCAGCGAGCGCCTCATCTAGCGGCCTCGGGCTCAAGGCCGCCGAGACGCTCGCCGGGACGCGTCCCGAGTAGCCGTAGAGGATATGTAAATACGCAAATAATATATAACTTATAATTGAAAAATAAATTTATAGTCATTAGACGTTGTTTCATTTCTAGATCGGATGTATAATAAACATTTAAATATGGATTCGTGTTTTTGTTTACGGCCTGGGACCCCTGGGTATATGATGAGTTAGTTGAATTTCAAAATAATTGAGGGATATTTTAACACATAAAACATGATAGATCATAATAAATAGATACTGGGTTCGATTCCCAATGTAAACCACTATATCATAATATTATGTCGCTATTTATCTAGGTATATGATAGATGAAGATAAAAATAATTACCTTACAATAAGAAATAATGTACTTACCTAGTTACTTATCCTACTAAGGGCTGATTTTTCAATCCTTGGTTAAAACTTATTCATCAAATAACGTAATATACTACCATTTCAAAAATATATTATATTTGTCCGTATTTGACAGTATACAGGTGACATTTTAAAATGTTCGTGTAATACTTTATTGGACGGATAAATTTTAACCAACGATTGAAAAATCGGCCCTTATTAGAATAATAAATTTGAAAGTTTGTATATTATATATATGGATGTTTGTTACTCTTTCACGCAAATACTACTGATCCGATTACAATGAAATTAGGTATGTATGTAGCTGAAGACCTAGAATACCTAATACATAAAGCTACTTTTTATCCCATAAATTCAACAGGAACGGGAACTATACGGGTTTTCTCTGAAAACGCAGGCAGGCAGGTAGTAAATGCATAATATGTCACCACAATCTGATTAAATCTGCTTTTTGATTGAATGACTAGCACGTTCATTGAATGACCACATTCAATTGAATTACTAAGCTGAACGTCGATTTGACAAGCGTTAACGTCAAAGTCAAAGTATTTAGCGAATTGTAATTTGTAACATAACCCTTTGAACACAGCGGATATAACGCTCGGCATATTGTTGAATGACTAACGCGTTCTTTGAATGACGACAAAATTTACTTATTCCAAAAGTCCACTAGACGACAGCTGTTGCGAGCCGACGCCAATGCAACTATTTCTGTGTAGTTAAAAAAACACGAACGTAACCTAACCCATCCCCTTATTCAAACTAACAACGTCAAAACGTTGAAAGATACATTCAACAACTTGACGAGTTGTCCTTTAGTCATTCAATTGAATGTCGTCATTCAATGAACTCACTAGTCATTCAATCAAATAGTAGATTCAACCAGATGACTGCGACACATATAAATTAAACAGTACCTAGTTTAACTTTATTGCAACCTAACATCGTAAAGTCTGTTCAGTAAACAAAGATTAATAATAGTTAAGTAGTTAGAAATGCTTATATAACGTCATTATAACATATTCAGATTTTCATTAACTCAAGAAAATTCGGTCTATCAAAATCAAATAATATTTCCGTTCTGCCAAACTTGAAACTTTTGAGTAGGTATGCGTAACTAAAACCACATTCTTTTTTTAACATATTGATAGATTATGCTGAAAAGTGTAGACTCTAAGGACACTGTAGTGTGTCAACGAGCTCCACATCAACTTTTGTTATGCAAAACGCCCATCAAGGTAGGTATATAAACTGAGTAAGAACCACACAAGAACCACACCTTAGAAGCCATAATGCCAAAAGTTTGATAAGAATGAATTATTTGTACGAAAAAAAAGAAATAAGTAGAAAAAAGTACGATCGTAAGTCAGGATTCGAACCCACGAACTTTATGGTCGCTGTAGGTACACTTTATTTTTAAGACCGCTAAACCACCTACCTACAATACTATCCAACAATGGAATTTCTTCAAGTCTGAGGCAAAATGTTATTTTAGCAATAACAAACATGTTAAAGTAACGGTTAGGGAAAATATGACCATTTAAAAATTTTATGTTGGACGTCATAATTGTAACACTAACTATAACCGCTCGTGTTTCACTGGTTAAAGTTATTGTTAACGTTAAATAACTGTCAGAGGCGTCAAATGAAATGACATTTGACTTGAGTCTCTGATAACTTTGATTTGCAAGAAAATATGCTGGTGCAACCCATTTCTCTGTCACTCTAAAAGTTACCTCTACTGTTGTCTGTTATTGTTAAATTCGACTTTAACCTTAAGTATAACTTTTTAAATTCAGTTTCTATAATTTAATTGATACTAATAATTATTAACATTAATTTTAACATAACAAACATTAATTTAAAAAAAAACAGCAGTTATATGTGGTACAACTAACACGATCCTTTTACATAAGTACCTATACGCAACATCGAGAGAATCAAAGGATATTTTATACTAGTGGTCCGCCCCGGCTTCGCCCGTGGTACATATTTCGCAATAAAAAGTAGCCTATGTCCTTTCTCGGGTATCAAAATATCTCCATACCAAATTTCATGCAAATTGGTTCAGTAGTTTAGGCGTGATTGAGTAACAGACAGACAGACAGACAGAGTTACTTTCGCATTTATAATATTAGTATGGATTTCCTCAAATTTCTAAAAATATATTATGTTGACTTTTCTAACACAGTGAATAGAGGAATGCATTCATGATGACTTCAAGGGCTTTAATAAAAAAAAATGTTGTGTGGTTTTATGAAACCACGGTAAAAGTGAAACTGTTCGAACGGTTCCGAACACTGCTCTGTGTAGCGCATGTCGCGTGACGGTCGGCTGCCGAGTAGGTATACCTACTCGGCAGCCGCGATACACGCGACATGCGCTACACAGACCAAACAGTTTGAGACGATGTAATAAAAGTTTCACTTTAAAAATAAAACATTTAGAAATTTTTTATGGCTTAAAAAATTTATGATATTCAATCAACAAAATGTTATTTCTTATGAAGTATTTTAATATGCTATAAATTCGGAATGATGAAATTGGAGGCTATAGGTATTGTAAAGACATTTAAAAAAATGTAAAATAAAACAACAATATATTTTGTGCAACATTATTTTTTATTTCCAAATTTATTTTGCACTGGCATATCTATATAATATTATTTACACATCACAAAAATAGCATTTCTTTTACAAAACAATATTGCAAATATACTTAAATTATAAATAACAACCATAAAGGAATTCGCACGGGTGCTGCAGGTAGAAAAGCGTAATCTGTAATAGAAAGAAAATCAAATTATTTACTTGTTAAAATAATAGAAATTTCCATAAAAATTAGGAAATAACTTATGGAAATCGATTAAATATTATCTTTTAATTAACATTGGTGTAATTGATACTGCAAGAGCGAATAAACCATTAGATTTAAGAAGTAGGGTAACCACACTCACTGTAGAACAAACTGCAGGGGCCACACTCACTGCAGAACGTAGCGCAGCAGCCACACTCACTTTAGAACGTAGCGCAGCAGCCACACTCACTGTAAAACCGAGAGCAGCGGCCACACTCATTGTAGAACGTAGAGCAGCGGCAACACTCACTGCAGAACGTAGCGCAGCAGCCACACTCACTTAAGAACGTAGAGCAGCTGCCACATTCACTGTAGAACGAAGGGCAGCGACCACACTCACTGCAGAACGTAGCGCAGCGGCCACACTCACTGTAGCACGTAGCGCAGCGGCCACACTCACTGTAGCACGTAGTGCAGCCGCCATACTCACTGTAAAACGAAAAAAAGCAGCCACACTCACTGCAGAACATAGAGCAGCGGCCACACTCACTCTAGAACGTAGAGCAGCGGCCACACTCACTGTAGAACAAACAACAGCGGCCACACTCACTGTAGAACGTATAGAAGCGGACACACTTACTGTAGAACGTAGTGCAGCGGCCAAACTCACTGTAGAACGAAGTCAAGTAGCCATACTCACTTTAGAACGTAGAGCAGCGGCCACACTCACTGCAGAACGTAGCGCAGCGGCCACACTCACTGTGGAACGTAGGGCAGCAGCCACACTCACTCTAGAACGTAGCGCAGCGGCCACACTCACTATAGAACGTATAGAAGCGGCCACACTTACTGTAGAACGTAATGCAGGGACCAAACTCACTGTAGAACGAACTATAGCAGCCATACTCACTTTAGAACGTAAAGCAGCGGCCACACTCACTGGAGAACGAAGCGCAGCAGCCACACTCACTGTAGAACGTAGAGCAGCGGCCACACTCACTGTAGAACGTAGCGCAGCGGCCACATTCACTGTAGAACGTAGTGCAGCAGCCACACTCACTGTAGAACGTAGAGAAGCGGCCACACTTACTGTAGAACGTAGTGCAGCGGCCAAACTCACTGTAGAACGTAGTGCAGCCGCCACACTCACTGCAGAACGTAGCGCAGCGGCCACACTCACTGTGGAACGTAGGGCAGCAGCCACACTCACTCTAGAACGTAGCGCAGCGGCCACACTCACTATAGAACGTATAGAAGCGGCCACACTTACTGTAGAACGTAATGCAGGGACCAAACTCACTGTAGAACGAACTATAGCAGCCATACTCACTTTAGAACGTAAAGCAGCGGCCACACTCACTGGAGAACGTAGCGCAGCAGCCATACTCACTGTAGAACGTAGAGCAGCGGCCACACTCACTGTAGAACGTAGCGCAGCGGCCACACTCACTGTAGAACGTAGTGCAGCAGCCACACTCACTGTAGAACGTAGAGAAGCGGCCACACTTACTGTAGAACGTAGTGCAGCGGCCAAACTCACTGTAGAACGTAGAGCAGCGGCCACACTCACTGTAGAACGTAGTGCAGCGGCCGAACTCACTGTAGAACGAAGTCAAGCAGCCATACTCACTTTAGAACGTAGAGCAGCGGCCACACTGACTGTAGAACGTAGTGCAGAAGCCACACTCACTGTAGAACGTAGAGCAGCGGTCACACTTACTGAAGAACGTAGAGCAGCGGCCACACTCACTGAAGGACGTAGCGCAGCGGCCACACTTACTGTAGAACGTAGAGCAGCGGCCACACTCACTGCAGAACGTAGCACAGCAGCCACACTCACTTAAGAACGTAGAGCAGCGGCCACACTCACTGTAGAACGTAGGAGGCGGCCACACTCACTGCAGAACGTAGCGCAGCGGCCACACTCACTGTAGCACGTAGTGCAGCCGCCATACTCACTGTAAAACGAAGAAAAGCAGCCACACTCACTGTAGAACGTAGAGCAGCGGCAACACTCACTGTAGAACGTAGAGAAGCGGCCACACTCACTGTGGAACGTAGTGCAGAAGCCACACTCACTGTAGAACGTAGAGCAGCGGTCACACTTACTGTAGAACGTATAGAAGCGGCCACACTTACTGTAGAACGTAATGCAGGGACCAAACTCACTGTAGAACGAACTATAGCAGCCATACTCACTTTAGAACGTAAAGCAGCGGCCACACTCACTGGAGAACGAAGCGCAGCAGCCACACTCACTGTAGAACGTAGAGCAGCGGCCACACTCACTGTAGAACGTAGCGCAGCGGCCACATTCACTGTAGAACGTAGTGCAGCAGCCACACTCACTGTAGAACGTAGAGAAGCGGCCACACTTACTGTAGAACGTAGTGCAGCGGCCAAACTCACTGTAGAACGTAGAGCAGCGGCCACACTCACTGTAGAACGTAGTGCAGCGGCCGAACTCACTGTAGAACGAAGTCAAGCAGCCATACTCACTTTAGAACGTAGAGCAGCGGCCACACTGACTGTAGAACGTAGTGCAGAAGCCACACTCACTGTAGAACGTAGAGCAGCGGTCACACTTACTGAAGAACGTAGAGCAGCGGCCACACTCACTGAAGGACGTAGCGCAGCGGCCACACTTACTGTAGAACGTAGAGCAGCGGCAACACTCACTGTAGAACGTAGAGAAGCGGCCACACTCACTGTAGAACGTAGTGCAGAAGCCACACTCACTGTAGAACGTAGAGCAGCGGTCACATTTACTGTAGAACGTATAGAAGCGGCCACACTTACTGTAGAACGTAATGCAGGGACCAAACTCACTGTAGAACGAACTATAGCAGCCATACTCACTTTAGAACGTAAAGCAGCGGCCACACTAACTGGAGAACGAAGCGCAGCAGCCACACTCACTGTAGAACGTAGAGCAGCGGCCACACTCACTGTAGAACGTAGCGCAGCGGCCACATTCACTGTAGAACGTAGTGCAGCAGCCACACTCACTGTAGAACGTAGAGAAGCGGCCACACTTACTGTAGAACGTAGTGCAGCGGCCAAACTCACTGTAGAACGTAGAGCAGCGGCCACACTCACTGTAGAACGTAGTGCAGCGGCCAAACTCACTGTAGAACGAAGTCAAGCAGCCATACTCACTTTAGAACGTAGAGCAGCGGCCACACTGACTGTAGAACGTAGTGCAGAAGCCACACTCACTGTAGAACGTAGAGCAGCGGTCACACTTACTGTAGAACGTAGAGCAGCGGCCACACTCACTGAAGAACGTAGCGCAGCGGCCACACTTACTGTAGAACGTAGAGCAGCGGCCACACTCACTGCAGAACGTAGCACAGCAGCCACACTCACTTAAGAACGTAGAGCAGCGGCCACACTCACTGTAGAACGTAGGAGGCGACCACACTCACTGCAGAACGTAGCGCAGCGGCCACACTCACTGTAGCACGTAGTGCAGCCGCCATACTCACTGTAAAACGAAGAAAAGCAGCCACACTCACTGTAGAACGTAGAGCAGCGGCAACACTCACTGTAGAACGTAGAGCAGCGGCCACACTCACTGTAGAACGTAGTGCAGAAGCCACACTCACTGTAGAACGTAGAGCAGCGGTCACACTTACTGTAGAACGTAGAACAGCGGCCACACTCACTGTAGAACGTAGCACAGCGGCCACACTAACTTTAGAACGTATTGCAGCCGCTTCACTCACTGTAAAACGTAGAGCAGCGGCCACACTCACTGTAGAACAAACTACAGGGGCCACACTCATTGTAAAACGTAGCGCAGCGACCACACTCACTGTAGAACGTAGAGCAGCGGCCACGCTCACTGTAGAATGTAGCGCAGCGGCCACACTCACTGTAGAACCAAGTAAAACAGCCACACTTACTGTAGAACGTAGAGCAGCGGCCACACTCACTGTAGAACGTAGGAGGCGGCCACACTCACTGCAGAACGTAGCGCAGCAGCCAAACTCACTGTAGCACGTAGTGCAGCCGCCATACTCACTGTAAAACGAAGAAAAGCAGCCACACTCACTGTAGAACGTAGAGCAGCGGCCACACTCACTGTAGAACGTAGAGCAGCGGCCACAATTACTGTAGAACGTAGTGCAGAAGCCACACTCACTGTAGAACGTAGAGCAGTGGTCACACTTACTGTAGAACGTAGAGCAGCGGCCACACTCACTGTAGAACGTAGCGCAGCGGCCACACTCACTTTAAAACGTAGCGCAGCAGCCACACTCACTTAAGAACGTAGCGCAGCAGCCACACTCACTGTAAAACCGAGAGCAGCGGCCACACTCATTGTAGAACGAAGGGCAGCGACCACACTCACTGCAGAACGTAGCGCAGCGGCCACACTCACTGTAGCACGTAGCGCAGCGGCCACACTCACTGTAGCACGTAGTGCAGCCGCCATACTCACTGTAAAACGAAAAAAAGCAGCCACACTCACTGTAGAACGTAGAGCAGCGGCCACACTCACTCTAGAACGTAGAGCAGCAGCCACACTCACTGTAGAACAAACAACAGCGGCCACACTCACTGTAGAACGTATAGAAGCGGACACACTCACTGTAGAACCAAGTAAAACAGCCACACTTACTGTAGAACGTAGAGCAGCGGCCACACTCACTGTAGAACGTAGGAGGCGGCCACACTCACTGCAGACTACTAGCGCAGCGGCCACACTCACTGTAGAACCAAGTAAAACAGCCACACTTACTGTAGAACATAGAGCAGCGGCCACACTCACTGTAGAACGTAGGAGGCGGCCACACTCACTGCAGAACGTAGCGCAGCAGCCACACTCACTGTAGCACCATACTCACTGTAAAACGAAGAAAAGCAGCCACACTCACTCTAGAACGTAGCGCAGCGGCCACACTCACTGTAGAACGTATAGAAGCGGCCACACTTACTGAAGAACGTAGAGAAGCGGCCACACTTACTGTAGAACGTAGTGCAGCGGCCAAACTCACTTTAGAACGTAGAGCAGCGGCCATACTCACTGTAGAACGTAGGGCAGCGGCCACACTCACTCTAGAAAGTAGGGCAGCGGCCACACTCACTGTAGAACGTATAGAAGCGGCCACACTTACTGTAGAACGTAGTGCAGGGACCAAACTCACTGTAGAACAAACAACAGCGGCCACACTCACTGTAGAACGTATAGAAGCGGACACACTCACTGTAGAACCAAGTAAAACAGCCACACTTACTGTAGAACGTAGAGCAGCGGCCACACTCACTGTAGAACGTATAGAAGCGGCCACACTTACTGTTGAACGTAGTGCAGGGACCAAACTCACTGTAGAACGAAGTCTAGCAGCCATACTCACTTTAGAACGTAAAGCAGCGGCCACACTCACTGGAGAACGTAGCGCAGCAGCCACACTCACTGTAGAACGTAGAGCAGCGGCCACACTCACTGTAGAACGTAGCGCAGCGGCCACACTCACTGTAGAACGTAGTGCAGCAGCCACACTCACTGTAGAACGTAGAGAAGCGGCCACACTTACTGTAGAACGTAGTGCAGCGAACAAACTCACTGTAGAACGTAGAGCAGCGGCCACACTCACTGTAGAACGTAGTGCAGCGGCCAAACTCACTGTAGAACGAAGTCAAGCAGCCATACTCACTTTCGAACGTAGAGCAGCGGCCACACTCACTCTAGAACGAAGAGCAGCGGCCACACTCACTGAAGAACAAACAACAGCGGCCACACTCACTGAAGAACGTAGCGCAGCGGCCACACTCACTGTAGAACGTATAGAAGCGGCCACACTTACTGTAGAACGTAGAGCAGCGGCCACACTCAATGTAGAACCAAGTAAAACAGCCACACTTACTGTAGAACATAGAGCAGCAGCCAAACTCACTGTAGAACGAAGTTAAGCAGCCACACTCACTGTAGAACGTAGAGCAGCAGCCACACTCACTGTAAAACGAAGTAAAGCAGCCACACTCACTGTAGAACGTAAAGCAGCGGCCACGCTCACTGTAGAATGTAGCGCAGCGGCCACACTCACTGTAGAACCAAGTAAAACAGCCACACTTACTGTAGAACGTAGTGCAGCGGCCAAACTCACTGTAGAACGAAGTAAAGCAGCCACACTCACTGTAGAACGTAGAGCAGCGGCCACACTCACTGTAAAACGAAGTAAAGCAGCCACACTCACTGTAGAACGTAAAGCAGCGGCCACGCTCACTGTAGAATGTAGCGCAGCGGCCACACTCACTGTAGAACCAAGTAAAACAGCCACACTTACTGTAGAACGTAGTGCAGCGGCCAAACTCACTGTAGAACGAAGTAAAGCAGCCACACTCACTGTAGAACGTAGAGCAGCGGCCACGCTCACTGTGGAATGTAGCGCAGCGGCCACACTCACTGTAGAACCAAGTAAAACAGCCACACTTACTGTAGAACGTAGAGCAGCAGCCAAACTCACTGTAGAACGAAGTTAAGCAGCCACACTCACTGTAAAACGTATAGCAGCGGCCACACTCACTGTAGAACGTAGAGCAGCGGTCACACTCACTGTAGAATGTAGCGCAGCGGCCACACTCACTGAAGAACGTAGTGCAGCCGCCATACTCACTGTAAAACGAAGAAAAGCAGCCACACTGACAAAAGAACGTAGCGCGGCGGCCACACTCACTGTAGAACGTAGCGCAACGGCCACACTCACTGTAGAATGAAGTGCAGAAGCCACACTCACTGTAGAACGTAAAGCAGCAGCCATACTCACTGTACAACGAAGTAAAGCAGCCACACTCACTGTAAAACGTAGCGCAGCGGCCACACTCACTGTAGAACATTCTACAGCGGCCACACTCACTGTTGAACGTAGTCCAGCTGCCACACTCACTGTAGAACAAACTACAGGGGCCACACTCACTGTAGAACATTCTACAGCGGCCACACTCACTGTTGAACGTAGTCCAGCTGCCACACTCACTGTAGAACAAACTACAGGGGCCACACTCACTGTAAAACGTAGCGCAGCGGCCACACTCACTGTACAACCAAGTAAAACAGCCACACTTACTGTAGAACAAAGAGCAACAGCCAAACTCACTGTAGAACGTAGTGCAGCGGCCAAAGTCACTGTACAACGAAGTTAAGCAGCCACACTCACTGTAGAACATTCTTCAGCGGCCACACTCACTGTAGAACGTAGTCCAGCTGCCACACTCACTGTAGAACAAACTACAGGGGCCACACTCATTGTAAAACGTAGCGCAGCGACCACACTCACTGTAGAACGTAGAGCAGCGGCCACGCTCACTGTAGAATGTAGCGCAGCGGCCACACTCACTGTACAACCAAGTAAAACAGCCACACTTACTGTAGAACGTAGTGCAGCGGCCAAACTCACTGTAGAACGTAGAGCAGCGGTCACACTCACTGTAGAATGTAGCGCAGCGGCCACACTCACTGAAGAACGTAGTGCAGCCGCCATACTCACTGTAAAACGAAGAAAAGCAGCCACACTGACAAAAGAACGTAGCGCGGCGGCCACACTCACTGTAGAACGTAGCGCAACGGCCACACTCACTGTAGAATGAAGTGCAGAAGCCACACTCACTGTAGAACGTAAAGCAGCAGCCATACTCACTGTACAACGAAGTAAAGCAGCCACACTCACTGTAAAACGTAGCGCAGCGGCCACACTCACTGTAGAACATTCTACAGCGGCAACACTCACTGTTGAACGTAGTCCAGCTGCCACACTCACTGTAGAACAAACTACAGGGGCCACACTCACTGTAGAACATTCTACAGCGGCCACACTCACTGTTGAACGTAGTCCAGCTGCCACACTCACTGTAGAACAAACTACAGGGGCCACACTCACTGTAAAACGTAGCGCAGCGGCCACACTCACTGTACAACCAAGTAAAACAGCCACACTTACTGTAGAACAAAGAGCAACAGCCAAACTCACTGTAGAACGTAGTGCAGCGGCCAAAGTCACTGTACAACGAAGTTAAGCAGCCACACTCACTGTAGAACATTCTTCAGCGGCCACACTCACTGTAGAACGTAGTCCAGCTGCCACACTCACTGTAGAACAAACTACAGGGGCCACACTCATTGTAAAACGTAGCGCAGCGACCACACTCACTGTAGAACGTAGAGCAGCGGCCACGCTCACTGTAGAATGTAGCGCAGCGGCCACACTCACTGTACAACCAAGTAAAACAGCCACACTTACTGTAGAACGTAGTGCAGCGGCCAAACTCACTGTAGAACGAAGTAAAGCAGCCACACTCACTGTAGAACGTAGAGCAGCGGCCACGCTCACTGTAGAACGAAGTTAAGCGGCCACACTCACTGTAGAACGTAGTCCAGCTGCCACACTCACTGTAGAACAAACTACAGGGGCCACACTCATTGTAAAACGTAGCGCAGCGACCACACTCACTGTAGAACGTAGAGCAGCGGCCACGCTCACTGTAGAATGTAGCGCAGCGGCCACACTCACTGTACAACCAAGTAAAACAGCCACACTTACTGTAGAACGTAGTGCAGCGGCCAAACTCACTGTAGAACCAAGTAAAACAGCCACACTTACTGTAGAACGTAGAGCAGCGGCCAAACTCACTGTAGAACGAAGTTAAGCAGCCACACTCACTGTAGAACGTAGAGCAGCGGCCACTCACTGTAGAACCAAGTAAAACAGCCACACTTACTGTATAACGTAGAGCAGCAGCCAAACTCACTGTAGAACGAAGAGCAGCGGCCACACTCACAACAGAACGTATCACAGCGGCCACACTCACTGTAGAACGTAGCGCAGCGGCCACACTCACTGTAGAACGTAGCGCAGCGGCCACACTCACTGTAGAACGTAGCGCAGCGGCCACACTCACTGTAGAACGTAGCGCAGCGGCCACACTCACTGTAGAACCAAGTAAAACAGCCACACTTACTGTAGAACGTAATGCAGCGGCCAAACTCACTGTAAAACGAAGTAAAGCAGCCACACTCACTGTAGAACGTAGAGCAGCGGCCACGCTCACTGTAGAATGTAGCGCAGCGGCCACACTCACTGTAGAACCAAGTAAAACAGCCACGCTTACTGTAGAACGTAGTGCAGCGGCCAAACTCACTGTAGAACGAAGTAAAGCAGCCACACTCACTGTAGAACGTAGAGCAGCGGCCACGCTCACTGTAGAATGTAGCGCAGCGGCCACACTCACTGTAGAACGTAGTGCAGCAGCCACACTCACTGTAGAACGTAGAGCAGCGGCCACACTCACTCTAGAACGTAGAGCAGCGGCCACGCTCACTGTAGAATGTAGCGCAGCAGCCACACTCACTGTAGAACGTAGAGCAGCGGCCACGCTCACTGTAGAATGTAGCGCAGCGGCCACACTCACTGTAGAACCAAGTAAAACAGCCACGCTTACTGTAGAACGTAGTGCAGCGGCCAAACTCACTGTAGAACGAAGTAAAGCAGCCACACTCACTGTAGAACGTAGAGCAGCGGCCACGCTTACTGTAGAACGTAGAGAAGCGGCCACACTTACTGTAGAACGTAGTGCAGCGGCCAAACTCACTGTAGAACGTAGAGCAGCGGCCATACTCACTGTAGAACGAAGTGCAGCGGCCACACTCACTGTAGAACGTAGAGAAGCGGCCACACTTACTGTAGAACGTAGCGCAGCGGCCACGCTCACTGTAGAATGTAGCGCAGCGGCCACGCTCACTGTAGAACGTAGTGCAGCCGCCACACTCACTGCAGAACGTAGCGCAGCGGCCACACTCACTGTGGAACGAAGGGCAGCGGCCACACTCACTGTGGAACGTAGCGCAGCGGCCACACTCACTGTAGAACGTATAGAAGCGGCCACACTTACTGTTGAACGTAGTGCAGGGACCAAACTCACTGTAGAACGAAGTCTAGCAGCCATACTCACTTTAGAACGTAAAGCAGCGGCCACACTCACTGGAGAACGTAGCGCAGCAGCCACACTCACTGTAGAACGTAGAGCAGCGGCCACACTCACTGTAGAACGTAGCGCAGCGGCCACACTCACTGTAGAACGTAGTGCAGCAGCCACACTCACTGTAGAACGTAGAGCAGCGGCCACACTCACTCTAGAACGTAGAGCAGCGGCCACGCTCACTGTAGAATGTAGCGCAGCAGCCACACTCACTGTAGAACGTAGAGCAGCGGCCACGCTCACTGTAGAATGTAGCGCAGCGGCCACACTCACTGTAGAACCAAGTAAAACAGCCACGCTTACTGTAGAACGTAGTGCAGCGGCCAAACTCACTGTAGAACGAAGTAAAGCAGCCACACTCACTGTAGAACGTAGAGCAGCGGCCACGCTCACTGTAGAATGTAGCGCAGCGGCCACACTCACTGTAGAACCAAGTAAAACAGCCACACTTACTGTAGAACGTAGAGCAGCAGCCACACTCACTGAAAAACGTAGTGAAACCGCCATACTCACTGTAAAACGAAGTTAAGCAGCCACACTGACTATAGAACGTAGCGCGGCGGCCACACTCACTGTAGAACGTAGAGCAGCGGCCACACTCACTGTAGAACGTAGAGCAGCGGCCACACTCACTGTAGAACCAAGTAAAACAGCCACACTTACTGTAGAACGTAGAGCAGCGGCCACACTCACTGTAGAACGTAGGAGGCGGCCACACTCACTGCAGAACGTAGCGCAGCAGCCACACTCACTGTAGCACGTAGTGCAGCCGCCATACTCACTGTAAAACGAAGAAAAGCAGCCACACTCACTCTAGAACGTAGCGCAGCGGCCACACTCACTGTAGAACGTATAGAAGCGGCCACACTCACTCTAGAACGTAGCGCAGCGGCCACACTCACTGTAGAACGTATAGAAGCGGCCACACTTACTGTAGAACGTAGAGCAGCGGCCACACTCACTGGAGAACGTAGCGCAGCAGCCACACTCACTGTAGAACGTAGAGCAGCGGCCACACTCACTGTAGAACGTAGCGCAGCGGCCACACTCACTGTAGAACGTAGTGCAGCAGCCACACTCACTGTAGAACGTAGAGAAGCGGCCACACTTACTGTAGAACGTAGTGCAGCGAACAAACTCACTGTAGAACGTAGAGCAGCGGCCACACTCACTCTAGAACGTAGAGCAGCGGCCACACTCACTGAAGAACAAACAACAGCGGCCACACTCACTGTAGAACGTATAGAAGCGGCCACACTCAATGTAGAACCAAGTAAAACAGCCACACTTACTGTAGAACATAGAGCAGCAGCCAAACTCACTGTAGAACGAAGTTAAGCAGCCACACTCACTGTAGAACGTAGAGCAGCGGCCACACTCACTGTAGAACGTAGAGCAGCGGTCACACTCACTGTAGAACGTAGAGCAGCGGCCACACTCACTGTAGAATGTAGCGCAGCGGCCACACTCACTGTAGAACCAAGTATTACAGCCGCACTTACTGTAGAACGTAATGCAGCGGCCAAACTCACTGTAAAACGAAGTAAAGCAGCCACACTCACTGTAGAACGTAAAGCAGCGGCCACGCTTACTGTAGAATGTAGCGCAGCGGCCACACTCACTGTAGAACGAAGTAAAGCAGCCACACTCACTGTAGAACGTAGAGCAGTGGCCACGCTCACTGTAGAATGTAGCGCAGCGGCCACACTCACTGTAGAACGTATAGAAGCGGCCACACTCACTCTAGAACGTAGCGCAGCGGCCACACTCACTGTAGAACGTATAGAAGCGGCCACACTTACTGTAGAACGTAGAGAAGCGGCCACACTTACTGTAGAACGTAGTGCAGCGGCCAAACTCACTGTAGAACATAGAGCAGCGGCCATACTCACTGTAGAACGAAGTGCAGCGGCCACACTCACTGTAGAACGTAGAGAAGCGGCCACACTTACTGTAGAACGTAGCGCAGCGGCCACGCTCACTGTAGAATGTAGCGCAGCGGCCACGCTCACTGTAGAACGTAGTGCATCCGCCACACTCACTGCAGAACGTAGCGCAGCGGCCACACTCACTGTGGAACGAAGGGCAGCGGCCACACTCACTGTGGAACGTAGCGCAGCGGCCACACTCACTGTAGAACGTATAGAAGCGGCCACACTTACTGTTGAACGTAGTGCAGGGACCAAACTCACTGTAGAACGAAGTCTAGCAGCCATACTCACTTTAGAACGTAAAGCAGCGGCCACACTCACTGGAGAACGTAGCGCAGCAGCCACACTCACTGTAGAACGTAGAGCAGCGGCCACACTCACTGTAGAACGTAGCGCAGCGGCCACACTCACTGTAGAACGTAGTGCAGCAGCCACACTCACTGTAGAACGTAGAGCAGCGGCCACACTCACTCTAGAACGTAGAGCAGCGGCCACGCTCACTGTAGAATGTAGCGCAGCGGCCACACTCACTGTAGAACCAAGTAAAACAGCCACACTTACTGTAGAACGTAGTGCAGCGGCCAAACTCACTGTAGAACGAAGTAAAGCAGCCACACTCACTGTAGAACGTAGAGCAGCGGCCACGCTCACTGTAGAATGTAGCGCAGCGGCCACACTCACTGTAGAACGTATAGAAGCGGCCACACTCACTCTAGAACGTAGCGCAGCGGCCACACTCACTGTAGAACGTATAGAAGCGGCCACACTCACTCTAGAACGTAGCGCAGCGGCCACACTCACTGTAGAACGTATAGAAGCGGCCACACTTACTGTAGAACGTAGAGAAGCGGCCACACTTACTGTAGAACGTAGTGCAGCGGCCAAACTCACTGTAGAACGTAGAGCAGCGGCCATACTCACTGTAGAACGAAGTGCAGCGGCCACACTCACTGTAGAACGTAGAGAAGCGGCCACACTTACTGTAGAACGTAGTGCAGCGGCCAAACTCACTGTAGAACGTAGTGCAGCCGCCACACTCACTGTAGAACGTAGAGAAGCGGCCACACTTACTGTAGAACGTAGAGAAGCGGCCACACTCACTGTAGAACGTAGTGCAGCCGCCACACTCACTGCAGAACGTAGCGCAGCGGCCACACTCACTGTGGAACGAAGGGCAGCGGCCACACTCACTGTGGAACGTAGCGCAGCGGCCACACTTACTGTAGAACGTATAGAAGCGGCCACACTTACTGTTGAACGTAGTGCAGGGACCAAACTCACTGTAGAACGAAGTCTAGCAGCCATACTCACTTTAGAACGTAAAGCAGCGGCCACACTCACTGGAGAACGTAGCGCAGCAGCCACACTCACTGTAGAACGTAGTGCAGCAGCCACACTCACTGTAGAACGTAGAGAAGCGGCCACACTTACTGTAGAACGTAGTGCAGCGAACAAACTCACTGTAGAACGTAGAGCAGCGGCCACACTCACTCTAGAACGTAGAGCAGCGGCCACACTCACTGAAGAACAAACAACAGCGGCCACACTCACTGAAGAACGTAGCGCAGCGGCCACACTCACTGTAGAACGTAGTGCAGCAGCCACACTCACTGAAGAACGTAGAGCAGCGGCCACACTCAATGTAGAACCAAGTAAAACAGCCACACTTACTGTAGAACATAGAGCAGCAGCCAAACTCACTGTAGAACGAAGTTAAGCAGCCACACTCACTGTAGAACGTAGTCAAGCAGCCATACTCACTTTCGAACGTAGAGCAGCGGCCACACTCACTCTAGAACGTAGAGCAGCGGCCACACTCACTGAAGAACAAACAACAGCGGTCACACTCACTGTAGAACGTAGAGCAGCGGCCACACTCACTGTAGAATGTAGCGCAGCAGCCACACTCACTGTAGAACCAAGTAAAAAAGCCGCACTTACTGTAGAACGTAATGCAGCGGCCAAACTCACTGTAAAACGAAGTAAAGCAGCCACACTCACTGTAGAACGTAAAGCAGCGGCCACGCTCACTGTAGAATGTAGCGCAGCGGCCACACTCACTGTAGAACCAAGTAAAACAGCCACACTTACTGTAGAACGTAGTGCAGCGGCCAAACTCACTGTAGAACCAAGTAAAACAGCCACACTTACTGTAGAACGTAGAGCAGCAGCCAAACTCACTGTAGAACGAAGTTAAGCAGCCACACTCACTGTAAAACGTATAGCAGCGGCCACACTCACTGTAGAACGTAGAGCAGCGGTCACACTCACTGTAGAATGTAGCGCAGCGGCCACACTCACTGAAGAACGTAGTGCAGCCGCCATACTCACTGTAAAACGAAGAAAAGCAGCCACACTGACAAAAGAACGTAGCGCGGCGGCCACACTCACTGTAGAACGTAGCGCAACGGCCACACTCACTGTAGAACGTAGAGGAGTGGCCACACTTACTGTAGAACGTAGAGCAGCGGCCACACTCACTGCAGAACGTAGAGCAGCGGCCACACTCACTGTAGAACGCAGTGCAGAAGCCACACTCACTGTAGAACGAAGTAAAGCAGCCACACTGACTGTAGAACGTAGCGCGGCGGCCACACTCACTGTATTACGTAGTGCAACGGCCACACTCACTGTAGAACGTAGATTAGTGGCCACACTTACGTAGAACGTAGAGCAGCGGCCACACTCACTGTAGAACGTAGAGCAGCGGCCACACTCACTGTAGAACATTCTACAGCGGCCACACTCACTGTTGAACGTAGTCCAGCTGCCACACTCACTGTAGAACAAACTAATTGTAAAACGTAGCGCA
Source organism: Colias philodice (assembly GCF_061535455.1). Lineage (NCBI taxonomy): Eukaryota > Metazoa > Arthropoda > Insecta > Lepidoptera > Pieridae > Colias > Colias philodice. The sequence continues at coordinate 1,927,631 of NC_143090.1, forward strand.
GCGACCACACTCACTGTAGAACGTAGAGCAGCGGCCACGCTCACTGTAGAATGTAGCGCAGCGGCCACACTCACTGTACAACCAAGTAAAACAGCCACACTTACTGTAGAACGTAGTGCAGCGGCCAAACTCACTGTAGAACGAAGTAAAGCAGCCACACTCACTGTAGAACGTAGAGCAGCGGCCACGCTCACTGTAGAATGTAGCGCAGCGGCCACACTCACTGTAGAACCAAGTAAAACAGCCACACTTACTGTAAAACGTAGTGCAGCGGCCAAACTCACTGTAGAACGAAGTAAAGCAGCCACACTCACTGTAGAACGTAGAGCAGCGGCCACGCTCACTGTAGAATGTAGCGCAGCGGCCACACTCAATGTAGAACCAAGTAAAACAGCCACACTTACTGTAGAACGTAGAGCAGCGGCCAAACTCACTGTAGAACGAAGTTAAGCAGCCACACTCACTGTAGAACGTAGAGCAGCGGCCACTCACTGTAGAACCAAGTAAAACAGCCACACTTACTGTATAACGTAGAGCAGCAGCCAAACTCACTGTAGAACGAAGAGCAGCGGCCACACTCACAACAGAACGTATCACAGCGGCCACACTCACTGTAGAACGTAGCGCAGCGGCCACACTCACTGTAGAACGTAGCGCAGCGGCCACACTCACTGTAGAACGTAGCGCAGCGGCCACACTCACTGTAGAACCAAGTAAAACAGCCACACTTACTGTAGAACGTAATGCAGCGGCCAAACTCACTGTAAAACGAAGTTAAGCAGCCACACTCACTGTAGAACGTAGAGCAGCGGCCACGCTCACTGTAGAATGTAGCGCAGCGGCCACACTCACTGTAGAACCAAGTAAAACAGCCACGCTTACTGTAGAACGTAGTGCAGCGGCCAAACTCACTGTAGAACGAAGTAAAGCAGCCACACTCACTGTAGAACGTAGAGCAGCGGCCACGCTCACTGTAGAATGTAGCGCAGCGGCCACACTCACTGTAGAACCAAGTAAAACAGCCACACTTACTGTAGAACGTAGAGCAGCAGCCACACTCACTGAAGAACGTAGTGCAGCCGCCATACTCACTGTAAAACGAAGTTAAGCAGCCACACTGACTATAGAACGTAGCGCGGCGGCCACACTCACTGTAGAACGTAGCGCAACGGCCCCACTCACTGTAGAACGTAGAGGAGTGGCCACACTTACTGTAGAACGTAGAGCAGCGGCCACACTCACTGTAGAACGTAGAGCAGCGGCCACACTCACTGTAGAACGTAGAGCAGCGGCCACACTTACTTTAGAACGTAGAGCAGCGGCCACACTCACTGTAGAACGTAGTGCAGCGGCCAAATTCACTGTACAACGAAGTAAAGCAGCCACACTCACTGTAAAACGTAGCGCAGCGGCCACACTCACTGTAGAACATTCTACAGCGGCCACACACACTGTAGAACGTAGTCCAGCTGCCACACTCACTGTAGAACAAACTACAGGGGCCACACTCACTGTAAAACGTAGCGCAGCGACCACACTCACTGTAGAACGTAGAGCAGCGGCCACACTCACTGTAGAATGTAGCGCAGCGGCCACACTCACTGTAGAACCAAGTAAAACAGCCACACTTACTGTAGAACGTAGTGCAGCGGCCAAACTCACTGTAGAACGAAGTAAAGCAGCCACACTCACTGTAGAACGTAGAGCAGCGGCCACGCTTACTTTAGAATGTAGCGCAGCGGCCACACTCACTGTAGAACCAAGTTAAACAGCCACACTTACTGTAGAACGTAGAGCAGTGGCCAAACTCACTGTAGAACGAAGTTAGGCAGCCACACTCACTGTAGAACGTAGAGCAGCGGCCACACTTACTGTAGAACGTAGATCAGCGGTCACACTCACTGTAGAATGTAGCGCAGCGGCCACACTCACTTAAGAACCAAGTAAAACAGCCACACTTACTGTAGAACGTAGTGCAGCGGCCAAACTCACTGTAGAACGAAGTAAAGCAGCCACACTCACTGTAGAACGTAGAGCAGCGGCCACGCTCACTGTAGAATGTAGCGCAGCGGCCACACTCACTGTAGAACCAAGTAAAACAGCCACACTTACTGTAGAACGTAGAGCAGCGGCCAAACTCACTGTAGAACGAAGTTAAGCAGCCACACTCACTGTAGAACGTAGAGCAGCGGCCACACTCACTGTAGAACGTAGAGCAGCGGTCACACTCACTGTAGAATGTAGCGCAGCGGCCACACTCACTGAAGAACGTAGTGCAGCCGCCATACTCACTGTAAAACGAAGTAAAGCAGCCACACTGACTGTAGAACGTAGCGCGGCGGCCACACTCACTGTAGAGCGTAGCACAGCGGCCACACTCACTGTAGAACGTAGTGCAGCGGCCAAACTCACTTTAGAACGAAGAGCAGCGGCCACACTCACTGCAGAACGTATCGCAGCGGCCACACTCACTGTAGAACGTTGCGCAGCCGCCACACTCACTGTAGAACGTAGCGCAGCGGCCACACTCACTGCAGAACGTAGCGCAGCGGCCACACTCACTGCAGAACGTAGTACAGCACAGTCAGCAGGCGCGCGAGCACAGCGGCGCGTCGCTCTCGGCGGTGTAGTTGCGCACGCGGCTGAAGCACAGCGGCGGGAACTTGCCGGCCGCCAGCTCCAGCGTGCTCCACTGCGCCCGCGCTCGCACCGCGTAGTGCAGCCACGACAGCACCGCGTTGCGGCGCGACCGCGCGCTGCGCAACTCGAACTCCTACACATGATGGAACTATTTTAAATTTCGAACGAGAACGCTTAAAAAGTAAACGTTTTTTTTTTGCCTGTTCGTGTTATAAGTGGCCAAGGCACAGGGTGCACATGTTTTTTTTACAATAATAATGTTTAAAATAATGTTAGATGTATTGTTGTTATATAGTTTTGGAAACAATAAACATTTTTAATTTGTTATTTTTTTGTTTCATTTTTATACATATAGACCGGGAGATACTGACACAAAATTTCGAGTCATTTGTAACAGGATGGCGGTTCTACAGGGGTCTTAGTACGCAATGACAAAAAGAAAAACGATGGTGTGAACGCTGGTACCGGCGGCTTAGTCGCGTGGGCGTTAGTCGAACTCGTCGTAAAAATAGCGAAAGTCAAACGATTTGTAACACAAAAATTTTAGAATTTACCGATAGCCCATAAAAAAGAAGTAGGCGGTAGTGTCATGCCATACTTTTCCGGTGTGACTTACAGCCCGCCATACCGACGCAAATGTGTTGATTTAAAAAAAAACAATTCAACCATTTGTACCAGGCTAACTTTTGCACAGGTAACCATCGTCGTGTAGCCATTTACGAAAATCACCATACCATACTTTTCGGACGATTCCAAATGGTCGCCATACCGCCGAAAATCTGCAAAAATTTTTTTTTTTTCGCCAAACTTTTTGTACCAGTATTGCATTTGGATTTTTGGAGAGTATTTGATAAAATGTGACCATTATTATATTTGCCATACTTCTAGTAGGGGGAAAAAGTGCTGCCATACTTCATAAATAAATTTATTATTAATTTATAGAAGTGAAGATTTCTACCACCTAGATCTTTGAAATTTTGTATTTATATTTGTTGAACCTCAAACTTATAGGAAAGATTAATGCCATACTGTTACAAATCGTTCAAAATACGAATAAAATCATACAATAAAAAAAAATCTTATACACATTCGCCACCTCCCACAGGTATGGCATTATCACACTTCTATTTATAATCATTCAGGAGTTGTTGAAAAAAAATTTAGGGTGTTACAAATGGTTCGGCGAAAAAAAAAATTTGCAGATTTTCGGCGGTATGGCGACCATTTGGAATCGTCCGAAAAGTATGGCATGGCGATTTTCGTAAATGGCTGCACGACGATGGTTACCTGTCCAAAAGTTAGCCTGGTACAAATGGTTGAATTGTTTTTTTTAAATCAACACATTCGCGTCGGTATGGCGGGCTGTAAGTCACACCGGAAAAGTATGGCATGACACTACCGCCTACTTCTTTTTTATGGGCTATCGGTAAATTCTAAAATTTTTGTGTTACAAATCGTTTGACTTCGCTATTTTTCCGACGAGTTCGACTAACGCCCACGCGACTAAGCCGCCGGTACCAGCGTTCACACCATCGTTTTTCTTTTTGTCATTGCGTACTAAGACCCCTGTAGAACCGCCATCCTGTTACAAATGACTCGAAATTTTGTGTCAGTATCTCCCGGTCTAATACACAAATTGATTAAGAATAAAATGGCAAACATACAAAATACCATCCCAACAGCAACCGTCAAAATAACAACAGTTAAAACATAAAATGTTACCATATGAAATATCTGTTCGTGCACGTCAGGTGCCTCCTTCCGTCGCGACTTGAATCTCGAGTAATTTGGTTGAGACGCTTTCTTACCGCTGTTTGTCTTCTTTATAACTACCACCACCTGGAACATTGCTTTGAATTTACTAAAAATAAAAGAACTAGGTTCTGAATGTAGGAATAAAGATATGGAAAAAATCTTAAATATTTGGGGGTAGTTAAAAAAAACATGAGTTCGCTGGAAAATGTTGGAGTTTTATTTAATTATGAATAAATTCAGGTTATGGTTATTTTTAGAAAGTAAGAAAAAAACATAGAGGAATTACGGAAATTTGATAACAGCTTGGAATAATATATGGCCCTACCTTTATCCCTATTAAGACTATTGAAATAACAGCTCCATGACCTATAAATTAATTTATTTCGCTACCTTATCCCCCACAAGCCTATAATGCCCCGCGACGATGCCCAGCGAATGCTTTGGGGTTCTGTACTTTAGGTGTCCTACACACTGGGCCGGTTCGTCTGCCGTAGTCCAGGATAGCACTAGGCCTTCTGGGAAAAACCTGAAATATTAAATATGAGCTTTTTGTTTAATTTCAATGATGCTGTGAATGGAGCATCATGTAATACAATTTTTTGGCATATTTTTAAATAGCATTTTTTGTTAATAGTGTTTTTTTAAACAGTTATTACCTTATTTCAAGCGGAGACAACTACTAAGGCATATATACAATTTGTGGGAAATAAAAGCTTGCCAGGAAATATTTCATGTCCATGTCAAATTCATTTTAAAGATATATTGCCATATTTTAACCAATGACAGGTCATTTTTTCAGTATTTTTTTAAATATTTATATTTAAAACAAATAGATTGCACATATATACTACTAACTGTACTACTATTTTTTTTTTTTGCTGATTTTATATTTTCATTTTTCTTCAAAGTATATTCTACCAAAACTTCCGTCTGTTTAGTGTTATTACATAAACCCAAAAGCATAAGTTATTCATCCAAAACTGACCTGAGGTACCGATAATAGTCCACCAGGTACCAGGGCCGATAGAACTGATCCTGGAAGCTGTTCTCCCCATGTCGAAGATACGTCGTCTTGCTGATGTAGCACCCGTTCAGGTTGAGCCGGGGCCGGTCTATGAACATTTGTCTCCAGTTTGGGAACCCGTGGGTACGCGGGGTGCCGCATTCTATTCCCCAGGTGCTGGAATTTTTTTGCTTTTTTTATGTGTAATCTTTACTAATATTATATAGCTGAAGAGTTTGTTTGTTTGAACTTGTTAATCTCAGGAACTCCTGGCCCGATTTGAAAAATTCTTTCCGTGTTAGATAGCCCATTTATCGAGGTAGGCTATATATCACCACGCTAAGACCAACAGGAGCGGAGTAATGCGAGTGAAACCGCCGAGCACAGCTAGTAAAAAATAAAGCTTCATGCTTTATTTTGTAATTTGATGTGATGAGGTTCAATCCAAACTTGAAACAACTTCACACATTTACTACATAATATTACCTTTTAAACCAGCTCAAGAAGACCGTGAGTTGCATTTCAAAAGACACTTATCTTCACAAAAATTGGTGTCAAAAATAGAATAAATAAATTTATATGATACACTTTATTTTACTTCTGACAAACGAACAAACATAAATCTTCAGCACTTGTTGCAAAAAAAACACATTTTTTGCAATTTTTTTTTTTTTTTTTAATTTAGAACACCCTGTATCACTCACCGCACGCACACAGCCCGCCACACGTCCGGCTCGCGCGCACACACGTACAGCCCGCGGCACACGCCCGACACGCGCTCCAGTGAGCCTGCGTCTAGATCTGCGCTTACCACCCACCGCAGGATTAGCTGCACTACCTCATATGGTAGCCAGGAGATGTGACCACCCTGTGTACACCACCACACATTAAATTTCTTTGTATATCACAGAAGTTTTAACATCTTCAAACTGACCAAATCAATCTTAAAATGTTACATCCATTGGTATACATATGTATCTCTTTTGCGCAAGGTATATAAATTTTGGCAATTCTTAGTGAAAAAATTAAGCAGTATTTTTTTGCACCTCTTATTTACATCATTAATGACCAACAAAAATTATAAAGGAGATTGCCCAAGTGACTATGGCACTTGGTATCGCAATCAAACTTATTGTGTCAAGATGAAATATAGCTCAATTTAAAGCTTGATGTTAGTAAAGTTTTTATGTAAATAAGCCGCAGTTCGCGACAATAAAAATAAAACAATAGTTTTATTCAACACTTCAAAAAAATACTTTATCGAGTTTAAACTAACGATAAACGATAAGTTTTACATTTATTACATAGGTAATATTTTAATTTACAAGACAAATGTGAAAAGTAAATCGTAATAAACATTTTTTCAAAATAAATAACGTCGAACAATGCGTCGAACACATTCATTCAACATTCATTTCAAATAGAAACTATGACATATAACGCAGGATGCTTGCAAGAGAGATAGATATATGTGTCAAAACAAAAACTTTTACTTTTATTTCTATTTATTCGGCATAATTTCGACTTAATAGTGATAAATATGATCATAATAAATACAAATAGGAATTAACAATATCACGAACACGTGACACAACTAGTATTTTACCGATTCCATACGTGGTCATACATGTTTCAAAACACAAACTTTTATTATTATTTCAATTTATCCGGTATAATTAAGACTTAATAGTGATACATATGATCATTATAAATGCAAATAGGAATTAACAATATCACGAATACGTGGCACAACTAACATTTTACCGATACCACCCGTGGTCATTCTCCTTTACGCAAAAAAGTAAAATCAAAATAACAAAATAGAGTACTTACAATATATTACCAGAAAATCTTTGCATCGCATTAACAAAAATCCATACCTTAGTAGGAAATTGCGGCTGACACAGATACCCTTTCCTTGCCACAATTCGCTGCAGTCGAGCATGGAGATCCTCTCCCTCCACTGCGTCATAGTCATCATCACTGTCTTCTTCATTATTGTTGCATATTTCCTCAGTTTCAGATTCCTCTACGATTAAGATAATTATGTTATTAAATAAATAAATAAATTACATGATTGCCGTACATCAATATTCTGCTAATAAAAACAACTTTCCAAAGACATCTTTTTATTCAGCTTCCATAATCTAAATTAAATAATTAGGATAGAATGCTCATAATAAATCTTTACTCTAATAAAATACAAAGAAATCACAACTCAATCAATCTCAATCAATCAAATCAAGTGTAACAGTATAAGAGCCGAAAAACTTAAAAATAAGAACAAATATATTTAAAAAGACATATTTTAATAATTATTTTATTAAAGAGCATATTCCTACTTGAAAGGTCGGCAACATACTCACAATGTCTCTGACACTGTGCGTACATATGGGCGACGTGGAGCACTTACCACCAGGTGACGCGTCTGCTCTGTTGCCCCCTATTGCATAAAAAAAAAAAAATTTTACACACCTACAGGAGTGTCCATCCTCATGTCACTCCCATCATAAAGCCTGCTTTCCACATCAGGCAGAATTTGTATAGCTCGCTTATAGTGCTGTATAGCTTCATATAGCTTGCCACCGCGCTCCATCTCCACACCACGCAGGAACAGGTCTTTCGCCTGGAAGGAAATATATTATTTGTGATTATGGAATAAATAAAATATTTTTACTGAGTCAATTTTAAAATTTAAAGTATGGAAGCTATATAAATAATGTAAAAAAAATCAGATGAAAAAAAACTATTTGTTAACAAACAAGTCTAATGGATATTCATAGACAAAATTAGGTCAATTGATCAGTTATTTTTCAAAACTGTAAATCACAAACAACTAATGTGTGTAATAAATTTAAATTCAAACATTTTTTTATTTAGGTCAACACTCTGGCTTATGCTGCACACTCATTTGAGCCTTTCTCTGATGACAATGTTTTTTTTTTTATATAAAATATCAAAGAACCAGAGATAATTATGCATTACTTATGGCAGCCTGGAAAAGATTGCTACCTAGCGATAAGGCCACCGTTTGTACATATTTTCTCTTATTTGTTTTTTATGCATCTCTATTTCTTTTGTGTGTTCAATAAATAATTAAATAAAAATAAATAAATAATAATGACCTTCTCTTCGTCAGTTTGTGGAACATCCTCAACTTGTACTTGTTTTGCCTCTCTCTGTTGAGATGGAGTACCTTCCAACTCACGCTGCCACTGTTGTCTGAATGCAGACAGCTCATCTTCATAAGGTTTATTCTAAAAGCATTTTAGGAATTATATTACGCAAATAGTGATCTTAACAGAATTAACACCAGTGATTACCTCATTACCAAATAACATAGCATATTGCATTTTAAGTAAGTACAAACCTATAAAAGAATTAAAAATACAAATACTTTTTATAAATACAAATATTATAATATTACTTAATATTATTTGTCTTTCTTGACCCTTTAAAAGATCAAATGACATTCTATATTTCATGAAATTGTAGAAATAGATTTAAATGTCTGGAGGTTTATAAGTGCACAAGCGCTGAACGGTTTAAAAAAAATTGATTGTACATACAATAAATAACACATAGAATCATTTTTATCCTTATGTACAACACACAAATTAGATTATTATTACACAACCGCCATATGCCAAAATCAACTCATTAATATTCTATAGCCTTGTGAACATACATACCTCAGTTTTATTATCAATGCTGATTTGTCTCAAGCTATTGTTGACTTCCGCCAAGTCATTGGAAAAAGAAGAAGCAGAGTCATCCTGCTCCTCTCCCTCACAGTCACTTGAACCGGCTGCTCCTGAGCCTGATGCAGAAGCCTGTAACATAAGGCAACAAAATATAACATTGGTGCTTGTTTATAAACATACGTAACCTATGGTTTTATTGTCATACCATTTTACTTGTTCTGTGCAAATCGTATTTTTTAAAACGAAATTGATGATCATTAACTGTTTATCTTTTTTATTTGGAAAAGTAATTAAAATTTTGTTAAAACTTTTATTGATAGCAATATTTTTATGACGTTTGACAGTTTTGAGTTTAATGCAGATTTGACTTTTGAGATTGATCGCAAAAATTGACATTTGCCAACCACAGAACCTCAGAGGAATAAACCTATAGAGTTCTTATATTGAGACAGAACAAAATACATATTTTCTAATCTACTTACTCTTAGTCAATAACAGCATAAGTCAGATTGAGATAGCGATAGAGTATCTGCACTGTCTTCAAACGTAGCGCGCCGGCAGTCAGTTTGTTTTCCAACCAGCTGGTGGGCTCAGTGCGTCAAGTGTTTTTAACGAAATATTTAGTAAATATAAAGTGTATAGTGTTTCTTTTTATTTGTCAGTGTGCTAAAATGACTATTGTATGTTTAGCTACCGGCTATTACTAGTCGAATGGGAGTTTTGGATGAAAACAATGAAAAAATATCTTTCCATCGGTAAGTGATTTTCAGCAAATTGATAAATATTTATGTTCTAACCCTATTTGAAGGTTTTATCAAGCGCTTTTTTATAAGTTTATGTTGTAACTGTAACATTTACCCACTTTATGGGGTTGTGGAATACAAAAGAATTAAATAATTTTTAAAAAATGTCACAATATTATCAAGTTTGGCATTTTGTTTACCACCGTAGTGTTGTAACACATCTAGCGTATATTATCGATTTATGACAAAAAATCTATTTCATATTAACGTTGATTTATTTATTTTGTTTCTTATATCAGATTTATATGTAGTTGTTGTAGCAAATAATTGATGTAAATTTTCTACAGCAGGAAAATAAAAAATACCACGTGGTTGTTTTATTTGACTTATCTGTTTAGTTTGTTTTTTCTCTTTTAGATTATTAATAAATTCATTTTGTTTTAGATTTCCAGAGCTAAATAAGAAATGGGTATAAAACATGAGACGTGTAGATTGGACGCCGTCGAAATTTGCTAGATTGTGTTCACTGCATTTCGAGCCTGCGTGTTATCAAGATGGATACTCTAGAAGAATTGTGCAATCTTACGCTTACGTTTTTTTTGTTCCTTTAGATAATAAATACATTTGTGTGTGAGTGAATTTTTATTTGGAATTTTTTTTACACATTTACTATTAATGTGTAACTATGTGAAAATTAAACGGTTGATTAAATGACAGTTCTCATAGATGAGAAACTACTATTGAAATACATACTTAATATACATGCGTTTTCAAAGAAAAACCCGCATAGTTCCCATTCCTGTGGGATTTACGGGATCAAAAGTAATTTTTCCAAATTTCATTGTAATCGGTTTAGTAGTATTCGCGTGAAAGAGTAACAAACATCCATCCTCACAAACTTTCGCTTTATTAGTAGGATGTAAGGAAAATGTTTTCTTTAAGACTGTCCTTTTATGAACTTGTTAAAATTCATGCTGACTGTGCCTTTCTCCTCACTCCTTTAACTTTATTGATCTTTCTTTTAAATTATGTAGTTATATTTCAAGTTTTAAAATTTATTTTAAAATATACTAGCTTTCCGCCCGCGTTTTTAAAGAAAATCCCGCACAGTTCCCGTTCACGTGGGATTTCCGGTATAAAACCTATCCTATGTGTGTATGTACAAAATTTCATTGTAATCGGTTCAGCAGTGAAAGAGAAAGTTATCCATTCTCGCATAATTTCGCATTTATTATATTCGTAGGATTAAACAAATAATGTATTCAACTGAAATTTATGATTAATTTTGTTTTTTTTTTATTATTTATTATTTCACGAAACCGTAAATGCAAAATGCATTCACGATTTTATCGATTGAAGCACATCCCATCACTATCACCTTCTATCTATCTAAATACGTACCTATAGTAAAAATGGTGCCATGACTATGTTGAAACGTAGCTTGTAGTCTATAGCTATCTCATTCTTTCTTACGACGTTTTCTTTAGATAGAGAGAAACAAATATATGTAAATTGTATACGCTCGATACAAGTACTCTATAGGTTTATTCCTCTGAGCACAGAACAGTAAAACCGTCTGTCTACGAGTAAAACCTAAAGACAAGTAGAAGTGCTACTGTGCTGTCAACTATTGATGTTATAATGATCTGATAGACACAGGTTTATTAATTAGTTTAGACGATATTACGATTATAATAACAATCAAAGCCAGAATAAAGACCGAACTGTTGCCCCAGCCCCCAACTACTGGAGAGTTCAAGAATATTTTAATTACTATACAATATTCGTAACATTCATATTATATGTATAGGCTTAGAGACGCATTTTTGGCGTAAAACAGGTTCTCTATCTTCGCTTTTTGAATTTGCTTTTCAACTGAAAATAAAAATAGAACATAGCAAGAAAAATAGACTAATTGTGTTTACCACAGAACAGTAAAAACAAAGTGTTTATCACGTAGACAGAGAATCCATTGGTTTCTCTGTCTACGGTTTATCATTTTCCTATATACATTATCTATATTTGACAACATCAGGCATCAGCTGTCATTTGATATCTGTCAAATTGAGCACATCTTTAGTCTATTGCCCAATGATCCATCGTCCATCCGTCGTCAAAAAAGAAATTACAAAGTAAAATTGCCAACAGGCAAAAAGCAAAAACACCAAATTACTCCAAGAACTATCTACGGTAAACTTGAAAACATTTTTATAACATGAAAGCCAATTGAAAGAAGTTTGTATAAACATTTCCATATATTTTGAAACAATTATTACTTATCCACAATGGTAAGTTAATAATTATGTTTTTTTGGAGTTAATTAATCATAAATACTGTATTTCTCCGTATATTTATGTTCAATTACCTGAGGTTTAATCACTTAGCTATGCCATTCAATAACATTTACGACAAATTGCTTATTTAATGTTTGCAGATGCAGTTTATGCTTCTATTTAGCCGACAAGGCAAATTACGACTACAGAAATGGTATGTGGCTCATCCAGACAAGCTGAAGAAGAAAATCACCAGAGAATTGATTACCACTGTTTTAGCCAGAAAGCCAAAGATGTGTTCCTTCTTGGAATGGAAGGATGTTAAGGTTGTTTACAAAAGGTGTGGCTCTCATGTTATGATCTTAAATTTGTTGTTTTAATTTAGTTTTAAGAACGTATTCTTTTATTATTCTATGCAACTTAATATGGTTCAATTAAACAATAATATATTCATTAGTAAAAATATATTTTAAAGAGTCATAGCCACATAGTGGTCTTTATCATTAATAACTTTTATTTAATCCGTCAGTCCTCGGATCATAGACATAGACACAATAGAAAATCTATTGTGTCTCGGCCCGATCGGGCCGCTCGGTGGTCAATGGGTTAATTATTGAGTGGTAATTTCATAATAACTGAATCATTTAAAAAATTATAAAAACTGAGAGAGACCAGGCCTAAAATATTAATAAATTTAGTAGTCTGTTTTAACACTATTTTAAGTGTTGTAAATATGGAACCTAAAATAGACACAATAAATAATGTTTACCTGATCAAACCTATAATTTCAGATATGCATCATTATACTTCTGCTGTGCTATGGAACAAGAGGACAATGAGCTGCTCACTTTGGAGCTCATTCATAGATACGTTGAGCTACTTGACAAGTATTTTGGCAGTGTAAGTTATATTTAGTACCGTTAATGGCATAAAAAGGCTATAGCTTTAAATGTGGCTTCACAATGTGCAAGCACCCTTAATAATATACTAATGAGTTATATGCAACAGTTTAACAACATTAAATATTCCTCATTCTGCTTCAAACATGTAAAACTTTGATTTGATAAGAACTTCCTGTATAATTAATATAAAAATATAAAAAAGATATGGTTATAGAAAAGGGAAATAAATTATTGGTTAAATATTTAACTACACTGATTTATATGTAAATCTTAAATACATATAAATATAAATATATTTTTTTGTAATGAATGTACCAAACATTTTCAGGTTTGCGAACTAGATATAATTTTCAACTTTGAAAAGGCGTACTTCATCCTGGACGAGTTGGTACTTGGCGGTGAATTGCAGGAAACAAGCAAGAAGAACGTCTTGAAGGCCATCGCTGCACAGGATCTGCTCCAGGAGGTCAGTAGTCAGGATAATGAACTTGTCTAATATCTCTTTTTTATGCTGCCTTTCCGGACTCTTCTATTGTATTCAATGTTCATATTAATATTAGTTTGGTATATTTTGCTCAGACTTCATTTAACCTGATTATTAAGTGAACAAAATGAAGTTTTTTAAATTTACAATTAAGTGTAGGTAGGTTGCCCTTTAGATGGTAGGACCAAAAGTGTCTTTAAATAGCCAGTGTTTTATATTTGTATTAATTTGTAATATTAGTGATAACAATATTTAATAATATGGAGTACCAAAATTTAGTTCTATAGACTAGTTAACTAGTAAATATTATATGATACAATTTCAAGAATTCTCTTTAACTTACAACATATCTTGCTGTGAATCATATCAATTTGAACAAAAATAAATGATTTAGTGGTAATATTATAAACAAATAGGGCTTTAATGTAAAATTGGTATATCCATTAACAGTTTTGATCATATATCTCTAGTCAATACATATCTGCGACTTGTTAATTAAATTTGCTTTAGGATAAAATTGATATATATAAAATGTGGACCATTGTGATTGATGAGTGGCCTCCGTAGTGCCTTGTAGATGTTTAATTATAGTAGGAGCACTGCCTTTAGGAGTTTTATAATATAATGCATCACTATAATGTGTTTTTCCAAAAATATGTAAGAAATTTGATGCCCCAACAGTGAATAGTCCACATAACACTCTAAAACAGTATATACACAACACTTTGGCTTCAACTCCTCTTTAAAATGCTATCTGAAAGTTGTTTTATAACACAACTGACTTCACTTAAACAATCTGTAAATACAACACATAGAGTTATTTCAACTATAAAATATTAAAAGCAGCCCTAAAGTTAGTTTCTCTATTGCACTGCACTCGGCTAATTTTTCCCCATTTTCTGTGGTGTATGCATGCTCCGATGGTGGTCAGGATTTAATCGACGGACTGTGGCACTGAATATTAACTCAACTGTGAAGGTTATAAACGCTTTTTTAATTTAGGCCTGTAGTTTTAATGCTCAGATAAATGCCTTGGAAATCGTGATTGTTTATGCTTCATCAAAGTTTATGGTCATGTTTTAGAATGATTCTATTGGAATAAAACCAGGATAAGAGCAAGACTACTTGATATTTATGCAACTTAAATATAATACCTTCAATAATTAAAAACAATGCATCCATACAGAATAGGCAAATTAGTTCACGAATATTTACGAACAACGAAAAACATGTACAGATACAAATGTCTGTTCTAAAACCTTGTCTTAGTCTGGTGTTACTCCAATACAATTTGACTTCATAAAAACATAAAATCATTTATCTGATCGTTAACAAAACCCCGTTTAGACATGGAATGTTGTCATCCAGCGCAACTTATCATATGTTCATTGTTCAATATGATTGAAAAAAGCGTTTATATATAAAGGCTTTGGCTTAACTTGTGCATGCATTGGGCTTTAAAATATTATCTTCCATATAAAACTTGAACCACACAAGATGTCATAGCTTATTAAAAAATTGCATGAATCTATTTCATCTTATTTTCTCAGCTTCAATCATAATAATAGAGTTTCAATAAGAATAAATTAATTGTCTTATACAGTTCACACACTACAATATTGCACTTATTTAGAACTATACGCAAGTACATTTTTCTTAGCGAATAATATTAGAAATGCAATATAATTCAATAATACTTTTATCTACTTCAATACATATACCACATAACGCAGTAGAACTGGTCATTTATCTAGAATTTTATTAATAAACTCATATTGTTAGTTTTAAGTTATTACATTCTAATTCATTTCAATATAATATTCTTGGTTTATAGTATTCTAACACACTCAGGTTATAAACGAGCTTATATATACTAATTATTGTATTCGGATGTATTTGGGAGAGCTTTCTGTCTTAGATTGATTGTATTTATATAACCTTAAAGTATTGTTAAGATTCAACGTCGAGTTGTTAGTGTATGGCCGAGCGCTTGGTATATTTTGTGTAGCTTAGTTTTATCGTATTGTATCGTGGACATTGTTATACCTTTGTTCAATTTTTAAATCATATTTCGTAACTGTTAAATGTCCTAAAGGGATAACTTGCTTTCTGTATGTTTATTATTTATATATTTTGCACGCCTCATAAGCGAAGCGTTGAGGTGGGTACTACTGTCACTTCGCGCAAAACATCTGATTTTTCAAACTTAAAATGTCTTTATGTATCATACATTGCACTTGTAAGATAATACATACACACACATATTAAGAAAAAACACTATTTTAACGTTCATGATATTTTTGATGTCATTTTTGTTATTTAAACTAGTTAAAAAACAGTTTAAAAAAGTTCTGTCTTGGACGTCCGTGTGTCTGTATGTGCGGATCCTTTTTCTTGTTAACACGATAGCGACCGAAATACTTTACTAATCGAGTCTTTTTTTTTCTCTTACGCTTGAGTATGCTCAGGAATAGAACCCTTTCATTTTTCAGGGTCTGATTCGATGTGGTTTAATTGTTATTAAATAAACAAAAATAATAATTAATAAATATTTATTAAAAAAAAATTATGAGGCGTGCACTTTTGGATTTTCCAAATTAGGGTCAACTCATCTAATTCTGTGACAAAACAGAATATGAAAAAAAAAACAGGCTAAACTTTATAAATTTTATTTTTATTTTCATAAATATTCTTTTATATATCCATTAATTCGTCCGCTTTTATAATCATGCATGGCTCTTGGAAAAGGTAAAACAATGACCCAACTATTAATCGTGGATGTTGCATTTATTGTAATGGGTTGTCATAAATATATTGTTGAGAACTAAACGTCTTTTCTTGCATGATCCTGCTCCTAACCCTAACTGAGCATGAGCTTTGGGTTTTAATAAAAATTTAAAAATATAACTAGTGTTAATTTCTTTGTCTGTCTTTAAAGCTCACGCTTCAGATTTTAAAGCTAATACAATTAATGGGCATTGCATTGCATTCAACTAACTTGTGGTGAAGGAAGCATGTTTAAGTGTGGGATATTGCCTACATTAACTATTAATTTATTAGTGATTCAATAAAATTACAATGTTCTTTATAAACATATAGATTTCACCACTGGCATTGATATTAGAGTACTAGTTAACAATACTAAATTTCTATTCAATTCTTAACATCATTTAAAAATTTGCTCTAAAACATGTGCAATATAAGAAATAGATTTACAAGCAAAATCTGGTTGGGTGGTATTTGATAGGACGAGACGGTGGACGATGCCCTCCGCGAAGTCGGTCTGCTCTGAGGTCCGTCCTCCGCGCCTGAGGGAGTCAGCTAGAGAAACTCTTCATGGTTTAAGGACGCTAAAATAATAATAAATGTGAAATACAGTGTGCGGGTTGTGTTTGAAATAGGTACAATGTTAATGTGACCATTTTGTAAGGACATGCGTAAGTATGATAAAATCTAGAAGAGTTTTAATGTTTAGAATTCAGATACATGGTATCGATTTTGTATAAGTTAGCATGCAAGTTTGCCCTTTTTAAGTGTAATTGGTGCAAAAGCTCTCTGAAGTTTTTATAGTGAGCAATTAATTTTTAGTCATTTGACTATAAAAATATTCCAGACATCACATTCATAACGTATTATTTAGCCAAAGCAGACCATTCTCTAGAAGACAGATTAGAAGAGCTGTTTATTTAATTTTAGTTTTATTGTTTTGTTTGACATTCGCATAGATTTATTTTTAACGTTAATTTTTAAAGATGATTTTATTTTATTAGTTTTAATTTGAAGTATTTGTGTTATGTAATGCATCGAATTTGTATTTTCTTCTTTACATATTGTAGGTACTTCTTTTTATTTATTATGAAATTGACTCTACTATAATTTGATGACAATTAATTTGTATTTTTATGAAAGTCGTTAATATTCATTTATATTTTTTTCTCTATCTCTCTCTCTCTATTACATAGAAAATGTTAAGTATTAAAGCCTATTGTGCGAAATTCTAATTACCTGATACTATTGTAATGTAACTACTATTATAGTATTTCTATCTTTTATACTTATTCATTAAATAATAAAAAAAATATGAAATATTAACTTGTATTTTAAATTTTTCGACGCTCATTTAAATTAAAGATTTTTTATTTCTCTATAAAGTAAGTACAGGTTAGTTACCTGTAGTTATTAGTTCAACGATAAAGGAGGTACATTTCTTCTCAATCCACTTAATATTTTAGAGATGTGATTTTATACCTGCAACCATTGCAACTCCCTCAAATCTTCAGAATAGTGAAAATCATTTATTAATTCTAGTTACCCATATCTATAATTTCTTGGTTACTCATTGTGTAAAAATATTTAAATATCATCATACATATAGGTCTGGGATAATATTATAATAGAACAAAAGTACCTACTGTCTACTTACAGGACATGTCAATGACCTTATTAAAAGTTAGGTAGTTACATAGGTATTGATTATGAAGCTGATTCAATTATGAGTTGACTTTGGTTACGACGTTATTCTTATCACAGATAATAAATTTGTATTATTATACACAATTGATCAAAATTATGAAGTGTTAAGCCCTTATGACGAAATTAATTACCTACCAACATTTTGAGACTTCTAGAAAGCTAGTGATTCACATAGATAAGGCTTTATTACAATAAATATTCCTTATCCCTTCTATACTAGATATTCTCTTCATATACGTCATATGTTATCTGTATTGTATTTAAAAATCGAACACGAAACGGCGTTTCCCGCCGAAAAGCGATGGCTCGGTTTAACACGGCCACGAGCGACACTGGCTCAGTGATGACCCTTGTTGCAGGAGGAGACTCCGCAGGGCTTCTTCGAGGATCACGGGCTTGGATAAATCTACGGAGACCACGCAACAGCAGCCGCAGCGCGAAAAGAACTATTAGGTTATCTCATTGCAGTAATTTGTTAGAAATCCATTTATCTATTGCTATTATTGGTTATATTTAAGATGTTAGTGTTTACTCTCTTTGTGATTGGCTTAATTTCTTAGGTACCTACCTAGCTATGTTATGTTTTATTGAGCACAAAGTTTTAGCGTTACGCGTATGGTTTCTTTTATTTCAATGTACTTAAAGTTTAAAAGGCACGGTTTTATTTTTTTGGCATGGTTATGTTACATATTATATGAAAGGGATTTATGAGACGTCTGTATGTAGGTAATAAAATAATATTTATAATGCAGACATACAATGTATAAAAATGGTTTCTATACAATTTTTACTGCGCAGTTAGTTTTTAATCTTATCTGTTAATTAAGAATCGCTTTTGATGGATTATTTTTATCAAATGAAATTCATAATGAGTATTACTTTAACAAATTTAGTAATACATTTAAATTATTGATACTGATAAAGTTTTAATCTTGGACGTATGTAAATTAAGCATTTAAAGTCTTACTTATTGTTATTTACTAAATATCGAATAATAATTCAGTTTTATAATTATGTTTTAATATCTTAACGGCAGCTTTTAAAAATATTCTATATAATAATATATTCTTGTGCTGCTGTTATTCATGAAGTATTATCAACGAGTGTCAAGTAATGGATGCCAATAATAATTAAAGAAATATCCAAACTATATTATGTATAATAACGAACAACATTTTATCTTATTGTTAAATGAATTCTGTTGTGAAACAAATATAGAATAAGTAATGTATGAAATATCGGTATTATTAAATACTTATTTTAAAATGGGATTTTCATTGAAACAAACCTTTTAAATAAAAAAGCTTATATTTCAAAGATCACATATAAAGGCATACAAAGACTGATCAGTCTCATCATAATATATGAATACATTTTCCATTATAATAAAATATCACCAAAACAATGTAGATAAGTATAATATCTTCATTGTGGTTACACTTAAATAATAATAATTATTAAATAATAAGAAAAGATTATAAGAATCATTGGTCTCCCTCTGATTTTGCTTCGGGGGATGATTTTACAATTTCTGCAGTAGGGGGGGCGGTGGGTGTTTCGTTTTTAGTGGGGGGGACATTTTTGGCGGGTTCCGCAGACTTTTGCTGTTTCTTCTCGTCCATGAGTTGTTCCCTGAAGTGCTGCTCGCCTGTCACTTTGGCGAGGTGTATCGCTGCGAGCAGAGCCATTATGTAGCGACGGACATCCAGTTCTATGCCTGTAATGTTTGTGAATATTATAAGACTTTGATAACTTTTGTGACACCTCTGTAAAACTATGTATTAATTTAACACTATAAAATGCCAATGTAGTCATCACCATGTAGGCAACTAACCTATAGTGGTACATAAGTAATAGTAAATAGAGTAAATTTTGCAAGAACATGGAAATGCTGTAATATAAATATGGCTGTCAAATTTTGAGATAGACATGTCCTATGCCTAAAGATTAGGAAGATCTTTCAATATATCCCACTTACCATTAGCCCTTAGTTGCGTGACTCTCGCGGCAAGGTTGGCCCACACCCGGCGCGCTGCAACTGCGCCGAGTCGCCGCACCGTTTGCACCGTGTGCAGTGTGGGGTCGTTCTCGAAGGCTACCACTTCGGTGCCAGCTGGAAGTAATCGTTAGATTGAACTCTTCGATGTTTTTTAGACGCTTTTATTAAGCTATTGCATAGCTTCTATCGCGGGCCTTGAGCGCGGGGACCGAATCCAGAAATTGCGTAACGAAAAACCTCACGCTCCCCACGGGGACGGGCGCGGAGGTGTGGCTTGAAGGCATAGCATGCAATAGCTTTACCGCGGCAGTCCCCGAGTGCCACACGTCTTTTTTATTAATTTCCCTTTTGTTGAGAATGGTGTTCAACTATTCGAGAAATTTGGAATGGTGGAAATTAATTTGGACAATTAGGAAATGGAAGAAGTTTAGACACAGCATCTTACATTGTTTTTCAAACATTTGAGACTTATCAAACGGAGAAAAATACCATGTTTTTGTGTATATTGAGAATGAAGTCGGTTAAAAATGAGTGTTTTACTTTTGAACAATAATCTAACAATTGAAGAAAATCTTTGTATTACAAAAAAAATATTTTTATATACTCCTTGAAAAACATAAAGTTAGGTTCTTACCAGGAGTTTCATCTACAGCAGGTGGTAGATAATGATCCAGCAGTCTCATAGCATACACTGCTCCACTGTCCACACCTTGAACTGCTTTTTGGCCATATGCCGTAGACAATAGAGCATTTGCCTTCACCCAGGTCAACTCTTTGAGCGACTTGACGCGCTGTTCTGCCGCATCACGCGCTCCATACACCTGGTTGGTGACATTCACCTTTAAATTATTGGTATGTGTAAATTGTTAGTACTAGTGTTGAGGAAAAAGGTAGGTTAGGTCAGTAGAACAGGCTCGTGTTAGTTCTCCTAAGGAAAAGGTAAGTGTATGGGAATAATGTTGTAAGGATTCTGGTTTCTTTAGTATGGGGTTCTTTCTGATCAATTTATAAGGAAGGTTAAATAAACTACGTTTTAGTCATATCGGATAAACTTGAGATTTTCATAAGCTATGTACGTATAATTAGAAATTTTTTGTTAGTGTGTCCAAATATTGTTAATTTGTAGAATTTATGCGTTAATTAATGATAATCGGCGAACCAAGAACAGAAACTGCGCAAAACAATTTAAATAGTTGTTTGTACAAAAAATCTGTGAATTTGTCCTTGGCAGGATGTAATGAGTACAATTTCAAATTAAACTGGTCAACTAACAAATTAATGTTAAACTAACAAGTTAGTAATGGTTTAAGGTACAAGTAAATTGTTATACTAAGAATTATAAAATAAAACTTATAATCCAATGTTTTATGTTTGTTCTAGAAATGTTTGATATCATTGTGATAAATTGTTACGTTGCGTTTATTCAAAACACGATTATAACGAATTACGATTACGAATCGATAAAACCGCAGACGTTTTTAATAACTACAAAGTACCTATAAATACAGAATTATGATTACCTACTTTACAAACAACCAATTTTTTTGAAAAATAACGTCATAAAGAAGTTTCACTTCTTACGTGTGTACACTAGTACACGCACACATTTTTATATGTATGAATAATATAATATCTTGCAAGTGCTCTCGCAGTGTTCAGTGTTTTGTTGTCCATATGCCTGTATCGATTGACTTTTATATTGGTCACAGGTATAGGATCATCCCGGGCTGACCCACGAAGTAAAATATTGCCCATGTTTCTTCCTAATAATGTAGCTATCTATTTGTGAGAACATCATAAAAATCCGTCCAGTACTTTTGTAGCTTTTTCAATACATACAAAAAATCTTTCTCTGTAATATTAGAGCTAGCGCGCACGAGCAACTTTGTCTCCGCAACTATTTTGTCTCTCTCATCAATTGTATGGGGAGTTGCGTCGCTACGTGCGCGCACTTTCATACTAGCCCATGGGTGGAGAGACAAAATAGTTGCGGAGACAAAGTTGCTCGTGCGCGCTAGCTCTTTGTGTAGATTTCATTTGTTTCTATATTGTTTCTATTGATAGATTCATTTTTCCATGGGGAGACCCTGAATATTAAAGGACACAAAGGGCTGATATCTCGAAGGTTCCACCGATCCGGGTCAATGTGCGCTCTTATCACTTCCATTGTATAATGTAGGTATCTAATCGACTAAAACGGTTTGAAAAAAATACTGATAATATGCATCCTATTGACTTTACTTTTTTATCGTGACCTTTGAATGTGGAAATTAGATCTGTGCCAGTTGTTGATATTTTGTTTGAAATAAGACGAGAATCACGTCTAAACTGGAAACGGTCTTTTTTGGTACATTCGTTTGCATAATGCTCATTAACATTAACACTATATCCATATATGGCTCAAAAATATACATAGTAAAATTGTTCAAGGTATGAAAAGTCTCAAATACTTAAAAAATACGGTAAGTATATAAAAACCGATGTCGTGCAAGCAAGACGACATGTAACGAAACGGTATGTGCCATTCTTTACTAAATGTTAAAGCATTATGTAAACTTATGGTAATTTTATACAATACGAATCTAAGTCTACAATGTATTTTGTAAATTGTACCAACTTCTACTAAAGACTAGCCAGCTGTGAAAGTCACGTAAAATCTTAATACCTAGGCATTGAAGAATTAAAGATATTAACAGCAAATAAAAAAAATATCGGGATGAATAAGCACTTTTATTATTTTTTTTCTGAACAACTCTATGTCAATTTCTATGGATATTCTATTTTAACTTTCCTCTTTTGAAATATAAATAGGAGTTCTATCTTTATCTCTCATATGACCTTCTATGGTGAAACAAGTTTTTTGATTGCATCAATACATAAAATGTTTATTTTAGTAATTCAGTAGGTACCTAACTACTTACCTACCTATTATATTTTTTCTTTTAGATATTCAAATAAGTAAGGTATTCTGATTACAATTAACGTCTACAATATACCTATATATCTACATATATAATATCGTCACAAAGATAATTTTATACTTACCTATCTAAAAATCACATTAGATAGGTACAATCAACAAAAATAACTTTCAAAAAACGATATTATCTTCGATACTAACAATACAGCAAATTTTCTCGATTTCTTTATATCTCATGACGTTAATTATGCATATACGCACTACCTTGTTATTTTAAAACCATTGTTCTAGTAATATACTTATTTATTCTGTATGTATGAATTATAAATAAAAAGAATGTATTAAAATATAATTTCCATATATGGTAAACTTGTTTACACTTCTATATTATAATGCGCCAAAACAAGTTGCACAACTGTAATTATTGCTTGCATCAGAAGCCTAGTGGACTTTGGACTGTAGGTAAAATTTAATTTTATCAAATAGTTTATTATGTATGTAGGTACATAAGCTAATTAAAATAATATGCTGTGTAAGGAGCATGTGGGCTGATTATAATACACATTTCATTTCAATTATTAATTGGCATCAGCAATGCATTAATATTTTATAGATGCAATAAACAGGATTAATTTTTGCATAGCATAGCCATTTTAAGTGATTACTTCTACTGTATTTAAATAATAAATCTTTTATCATATTAATTAAGGTCATGTTTATCTTATACTCAATAAAAATCTATCCATGTAGCACTAACTAGTAAGCAAAATATTTGCCAATAAAGAACCTACCTGTACAAATTTATAAACAAATTCGAGTAACTTAATCTGATGATTATTAAACAATACTGATTACCAACCGTAGAATTTGGTATTAAATCTTGATGTTAACAAACTTTCTAAATTCTAATAGCACTATGAACTTCAAACTATTTTAACATGTAATGAAGTCTTTTTCAAACTCCAGTCTCTCACAACATTATCTTTTACCATATTTTCTATGTTTATGTTTATAAATATCTTATTACCTGCCAATATTATGAGGACTTAATAAGGATCATAATTAGTATTTTATGAACCTGTGGTAATTGGTAAATCCATACTAATATTATAAATGCGAAAGTAACTCTCTCTGTCTGTCTGTTACTCAATCACGCCTTAACTACTGAACCAATTTTCATGAAATTTGGTATGGAGATATTTTGATACCCGAGAAAGGACATAGGCTACTTTTTATCCCGGGAAAATGACGCAATCTCGGAAATCCTACGGGAACGGGAACTATGCGGGTTTTTCTTTGAATGCGCGGGCGAACCTAGTATTATAATATTTGTTACAATGATTTGTAAACACTTCTAAAAGTCTTCACTTGAAATATTGAGATTAACGGCACAATATAGACACTAACCTTATTCAACTGTGGGGTAATCCTTGACAGCACTGCTTGTTTAGTAGTTTCTACAATAACTTTCGGCTGCTCAGTGACAATGGGCACTCGCTTCTCAAGCTGATCTAAAGCTGCTGCTACTCTTGCGTCACCAGCTGCGAGTGGTGCAGCGACAAAGGGAGCTGCTGTGTTCGCTGCGAGGGTCACACTCGCTTCTGCAGTGGATAGCGCCCAGTCTAATAGCGAATGTGCCCCTGAACAGATTGCATGTTAGAATCTAAACAAGAGTTTGTTTGGTTGAACATGCTTACTTTGGGAACAAGTGACCATTTATGGAAGGTTTTTAGGCTACATGAGATCATGCTACAACCAATAGTCCTATAAATTAACCGGATGAAACCACACATAAACAGTAGTACTTTAAAAACACTTTGAAAAATTGTAATTATTTAACTTTTAACTTTATTTCTCAAGAGTTCATTTGTTGATTATCAATAAGAAATTTCTAAAACCATGCACTATTTATTAGCTTCTGATAGATGCAGGTAGTCTAAAAATAATTACATTGAATCATCTCAATGGAACATTCTAGCATCATTAGTCTAGTTAAAAATATAAATTGATAGCAAAAATTACCAATGCACAATTGTAACTGCAAATTATGATAATCTAATCAGATAACACACATAGGCACAAACTATATTAGAAACTAGCTGTGCTCCACGGTTTCACCCGCATTGCTGCA
This sequence comes from Colias philodice, assembly GCF_061535455.1. Classification (NCBI taxonomy): domain Eukaryota; kingdom Metazoa; phylum Arthropoda; class Insecta; order Lepidoptera; family Pieridae; genus Colias; species Colias philodice. The sequence goes on from NC_143090.1 coordinate 1,952,658, forward strand.
CTCCTGTTGGTCTTAGCATGGTGAAATATAGCCTATAGCCTTCCTCGATAAATGGGCTATCTAACACCGAAAGAATTTTACAAATCAGACCAGTATTTCCTGAGATTAGCGCATTCAAACAAACAAACTCTTCAGCTTTATAATATTAGTATAGATATGTACATTTAAATTACCTTTGACTCTGCTATATAATGCACCAACTTGACCAACTGCTGCCCCCACTGTGGGTAATGCCATGACCTTTTGCACTGACTGCAACTGTCCCAGCGAAGGGGTGCCTACTTCTGTCGCCATCTGTACAATATATTTTAAAAATATTTACGAATCATTCAGAATATTACTAAGTAATGTGTAGTGTATGCCAAATAATGGTAGTATTTGATATTGTATGCAATAATTGAAAAAGAACATACAATTCCTAGTAAAAATAAAGGATGATAAATTAATAATCATTTAAAATGGTGGATGACTTCAATGCTAATAAGAAATGAACTGAATCGATTGTAATAAATAATTTATTCGAGGGTAATTATGAAAAACACATCGGTTATACAGATCACGACGTCCATTTTAATGCAATTAAATTGTTGCAGTACGAAACATAATTAGATTTGAAACAAGTTCTACAAAATGTTATGTCCATGAATAGTTAGAAAATTACCGGAAAGAATGTACAAGGGGTCACATTGAAGAAACAAAATAACTTACCTCGTTAAATTATAATTATTGTTGTAAAAGATAAAATAGTTTAAGGATGTCGTTTAGGAACTCGCAAATATATTAAAACTTTGTGGAATAATAAAATTAAATAACAGAAATGTTTTTATAGAACACAACTTATTTCGCAAATGAACACACTTAAACTGAATGAAATTAAATGTCTAAATGAAATAAATCATGAATGATGAAAGTTCGTGAATCGTACTCAATCGTGAATGAACTGTGAACGCTGAATCATCATTGGTTGACTTGATTAGATTATGAGTTCTAGAGGTCATCAACCAGCTGGAGCGATACATTTTCGTAAATTCTAGATTTCTTTTCTAGGCTATAGGTATTTTAATTTATTGGACATTCGAATGACTTAAATTAATGATTTTAAAATACCTATTTTTTAATTCATTTATAATAAATAGGTTTAAACTGCAAAATGCAAATTATTTTAAGGTACAAATTAATACAGAGCTGCTTGAATAGTACCCGATGATAGTAAAGAGATTACAAATACAGTCAGTATAATTCGCACAGTATTAACTAAACTATGTATTACTAAACTATTTGAACTTATTTATATTTTTAGCATAGCTCTCAGTGCTAGTCAGGATTAATTCTGCATAGTCACGTAGTCGGTAGTTCCTACATAATATCGTTCACCAACTCATCATTCGCTAAGGCCGTATCTACATATCTACATTCTTGATTCTACACAGTACACACCGTCACTACTGTGGTCACTACTTGTTCATGACACAGGTTCATTGTGTACTTACCGTTAGAGAGTAGTATATTCTTTGGTACTTACTTCTGACCTACATCATACATCATCTTTTGTTACAAATAAAAAAATGAACTGACTGTTAAGTGTTAGTATAATAATTGAAATAACTCTCTTTTGCTAAATGCCTAATATGGATATGGAATGTACACAGTAGGTACACCAAAATAAAATTATTTATAAATTTATGATCAGACGAAGTCGAGGGCACAGCTTGTAAATAATAAAGAATAGAGCGTTGCCGAGCACACGTATCAGAAGTGAAACTTCTTTGGCAAGATTCAAAGATACCAAAATCGTTGCCTTACTCCATGACGTGACGGTATTGCCATGACGCGACCTTGACATGTTACTCTCAACGCGCTGCGCGTTGAGAGTAAAAGTAAGACGTTTCACTTCAAAAATATATTACTAGAGCCGTAAAGTTATGAAACTATGTTGTTCCTACCTAGTTACCTAACTAATTAGTAATATGTGCTATAATACTAACTAAATAGGAACATAGGAACCATCATATATCTATTTTTCTGATTGTCCTTTTCAGGAAACTTTCATATTTAAATGTGTCTACAATTTAAGTAAACTGTCAACTGATAGGTAGTATCGGATATGTGCAGACGGAGTATTTCAAAACATACCTACATAATGAGGAAATAATAGAATCACTCTTTTTGTGGTTACAATGATGCAATAGAATGTAAAGGGCAAAGTACAGTAATAATAATTATTAACGGAAATACTTACTATATTCTGTGATTCTGTCCCACTAAATCATACGAGTACGTATTATTATCGATAAATAGCGCGATGACTACATATGTGTTTAAAAATATGTTATTTGGATTTTCAAAGGTTACTCACGTTTAACAATACTTATGAAGTACTTATATATGGACTCAGGACTACCTACCCTTACAAAATCGTAGACAATTACTTATTTAACTTAGTAAGATAGGTAGGTACTAATAAATATCTAAAATTTAGCAGCAGTACTCAATAGGTATCCATATAATATTATCTACTATCTAGTTCTAGTATTAGGTAGCTCCTGCGATTGGTATCAACTGGACTTTTAACTGGACTAACGTCTTGACCAGTATTGACGAAGACACATAGGTATTTTATGAATACAACTAAGTAATCTTTACTCTAAGACAACTAACAGTAGATCCCAATATTCGGACCCTATTCATTTTTTTTCTCGGTAACAGCGTCCAATGTCCAGTTATTTTGGTTACTATTATGACTTTAAATCACATAGATTTTTGTCAACTAATGATGGTGAAAATGACTTGAGTTGGAATTCATAATGAAGCTCTCGGATTGGGATTCTGCAGATGATGAATGTTTACCCGAAGTAATAAATTATTAATTAGCTAGTCCCGCGTTAGGTACTTAAGTATATAGTATATATAGGTACCTATATTCACATTCCTAAAACCATTTTGGTAAATCGTTTGAAATAGATTTAATCATCTAAGTAACTAGGTATGTATTTCTCTATAGAAAGCAAAATACCGTGGTCCATGAATGGGTCCATGACTCCATGAACTGAATTTGAACTTTTACCGCAATTTATTCTCAATGATTAGGTACCTACAATAATTATTAAATTATTAATAGGTATGTACCTACTTATTGTTAAAAATTGTTGTTTTAATTAGTTTTTACGAGCTAACAAAAGTTTGATTTGAAATTAAAAAAAGGTACAGTCTAGCTAATTTTATTTTGTAAGGTCTTTTTGATGAAAAAAAAAAATATGATAGCGTTGTAGATTTTTGGAAAACAGAAAAATATATTATCTATAAGTACTGGCCACTGAGCAAAGAGCGAATAACTGAAAAAGTTAATAATTAAAAAATAATTTGGAAAATCCAAAAGTGCACGCCTCATAATTTTTTTTTAATAAATATTTATTAATTATTATTTTTGTTTATTTAATAACAATTAAACCACATCGAATCAGACCCTGAAAAATGAAAGGGTTCTATTCCTGAGCATACTCAAGCGTAAGAGAAAAAAAAAGACTCGATTAGTAAAGTATTTCGGTCGCTATCGTGTTAACAAGAAAAAGGATCCGCACATACAGACACACGGACGTCCAAGACAGAACTTTTTTAAACTGTTTTTTAACTAGTTTAAATAACAAAAATGACATCAAAAATATCATGAACGTTAAAAATAGTGTTTTTTCTTAATATGTGTGTGTATGTATTATCTTACAAGTGCAATGTATGATACATAAAGACATTTTAAGTTTGAAAAATCAGATGTTTTGCGCGAAGTGACAGTAGTACCCACCTCAACGCTTCGCTTATGAGGCGTGCAAAAAGTTAGTGTTTCAGAATTCATAAATTAAATTACTTACCTAAATATACGTGATACGGCCGATTATTAAGTACGAATATTGAATACCATTTAGTAAATACTAATAATATGAGATTATATAATTTTGTTTTGAAAGTGCATGCATAAATGTTTGTCAAAACGACTTGGCGAATTGATCGCATATTTTGTGTTGTGAACGAGGCCAACGCAATCGTAAACAAAGGTTGGCTAATGGCTTGGGATTGCGAGCCAGCCATTGGTCGACGCCACAATCGACGCTAATCAAAGCACGCAGTGACGTCACGTCACACGTCACGTGACGAGGCCGATGGCAGTGACTCGCTACAAAGGGAGAGCTTTGGTCGCACTCCGCTCGTTGTTGTGTATTGGCGTTGAGAGTAATAATTGTCCAACATTTGTAATGTTTTGGTCAAATGACCACATTTTGGAATTTGTGGAACTATACAAGAATGAAGAAATCATATGGGATCCAAAACACGCTTCACATAAAAACAGAAATGAAGTTACCGAAGCATGGGAACGTATACGAGAAAACATGAGTATAGAATGTACTGTTGTTGACTTAAAAAAGAAAAAAGAGTCTTTGATGACGGCGTTTCGGAACCATATTAAGAGAAAGAGAAAGAATCCCGACTACCAGACTTCTTGGTTTCCGTTTTCGGCAATGGAGAGTTTTCTTGGCGAGAGATATGAGTGTGATAGCACACATCAAAGTGAAACAGAGGTATTTAAATAATTATTGTTAATTATACCTATTAAAGAAAAAGTTTAAATCACTAGGTACTATTTAATTATTTAGATGTTGAGCCTAATTAATTAAGGTATTTACAAGGTAATACATATTATAGATTTAGAGCTTTATCATAATATATATACACCTGTTATGTGTTATATATTTATTTAGTTATTAATAGTTCAATAATTCGTCTTTGTAAAAAATAGCGAAATTATTGTAGATAGGTTAATGCAATAAAATCCTATAATTCCTATGATTCATTATAATATTGTCTAATGTCTTTTTATACTCTGGAGTGTGGACATAAGATGTATAGATTAATACAATATTCGTATTTCATTGTACGAAGTTCGCAGGAAAATGAGTGACCTGTGTAATGCTCGGTTTACACGGGATTAGTAAGTTGGTAGTAACTAAGAGCTTAGTGCTTGTCACTAATACTAAGTCCCTATGTAGTATGTGTAGAGTGAAAAGAAGTCGATCCTATTTGCGACGAGTCGATACATTATGCTTATCAGTTGCGTCATGCGTGCACACATTCTCGGTACAAGTCTGTCTAGAATCTAGATCATGTAATTCTTATAGTGGGACCTTAGAGTGGGACTATAACGATTTTGATACCTATTAAGTATTAGCATATTATTTTATACTAGAAGCAAACCTAGCTTTATTAGAAATTATACATACTTGTGTTCGTATATGCTTAAGATGAACTAACGGAATTATTAAAATATATTTATTTTTCAAATGTATCTTTGTTTCAGTTCTATGACACATACAATACGAGTCAGACGGGCGACCCGTTACAAACTATATCAAACCCATCGACTTCCGAACGACAGGGTACTGTGAAGCAGCATAAACCACCACTAAGAAAACCAATACTGAAGCATCAACATCAAATAAATCGAAACGCAAAGAAAGCAATAAGCGATAGTTCACATGAACAAAGTTATAACTTTGATAGACAAGAGCTAGATGAATGTGATTTATATTGTCAATTACTTGCTAAAAAATTAAGAAGGCTGGACGAGCATCAACGAGACGTTGTTATGCATGAAATAGATAACCTAATATTTAACGCAAAAATGGAATCATCGCACGTGAATTACTCAGATTCTATATCACCAGCTCAACCAAGGAAGATAAAATCTCCCATTTTCATTGTTACCCCAACGGGTAATAACCAGTATGATGAAGAGAATTCAATGTATCAGGAACAAAATGATACTTGAAAGTACATAAGTACTTAATTCAGTATCGTGTTAAAAATTGTATATATATATTATACTAAGATTAAACAAGTTTTAGTGTATTTGCATTATTTTTTTGTTATAATAACCTATTTTTATCAGCACACATTTATGTTCCATGGAGAGAACTCATTCAAAAATGAATAATTAAAATTTGATACAAGAACATTTTTTTTTCTCTGATAAAGATAAGGCAAGAAGATAATCTACACTAATATTATAAAGAGGAAAACTTTGTTTGTTTGTTTGTTTGATTGTAATGAATAGGCTCATAAACTACTGGACCGATTTTAAAAATTCTTTCACCATTCGAAAGCTTCATTATCCACGAGTAACATAGGCTAGGTTTTATCCCGGAAATCCCACGGGAACGGGAACTATGCGGGTTTTTCTTTGAAAACGCGGGCGAAGCCGCAGGCGGAAAGCTAGTAATTAATATAACTATATTTTGATGATACAAGAACCGTGCAAGAACCTTTGCAAAAATTGGCAAGAACTAATTATACAAGTAAATACTCGAGTAAATACGACTTACTTTTATATTTTATACTTGCAACCTTTGCAACCCATTGTATACTGTTGACATAACTTTGACATAATATTGACATTTGATTTTTGAAGTTTTGAAAATCAGATGTTTCATCAAAATAAAACAAAGTTACTTGAGAAAATGGTTTTGTTTTACGTAGAAAATTTTAACAAACATTGCCTGGCAATAGCAATAAGTTATTATTCTTGTAATTATTTCAACTTATTGTTTTAATTTAGTGTAATACAATGGCGACCTTAGTAAAAGATAAACGAAAAGAGGTATTTATAATTCGTTCTTTGTTTTTGTATTAATACTTATTATAATAATGCGTAGAAACCGCTACTTGAAATATAATAAGATACACATTTAGACTAGAATTAGATAGATTCTTTATTTAGAGATCTATAAGTGCTATTGAATATTGATTGTGAGTACTTGTTATTATGAAACTAATGGATTATTTTCATGCGAAGTAATGTAGAAATAAGCTGAATAATGAGAATTAGTAGAACATTAACTTTGAACTGCTTTTAAAATGTTTCAAATTCTGAGTTAAAAAAATAGTTTAGATATCATGTAAATATTACATATTTAAATAATAAATTAGGATCATGTAGAGAAAAGTCCATGTGTTGTGAGTAATGTCTCATTTTTCAAGCAACCACATCTTATTATTATTTCAGAAAAAGAAATCAAAAGTTAAAAATACAAAAGCTTCTCAAGAGCAAAACATTGAGACATGTTTCAAGGAAGTTACAGATGAAGTAAATATAGATATAGAAAGTAGTTTACTAGAAATATCAAGCACAATTCAGGATGATTTAAATGAATCAATACCAGATGAAAATGTTATGCCTGAAGCAAGTGATAAAGATAAAACTTTAAGTGTAGAAATAAACTTATTAGAAAATATAGGTCCAAAAGTAGCTAAAGAAGAAATTTGTGAAAATACAATTGAAGTTGAAAAAGAGATAAGCATTGAAGACAGTAGCGATACAGCTCAAGCTTTACCTAATTTAAATGTCAAAACTGCCACAGAATTAGGTTTTAATGAAATAGGAAATACATATCATGATTTAAATAAAAGATTGCAAAGGATACAAATAACAAATCAAGAAATACATAATGTGCAAGAGCAACCTATAGATCCGGTTGAAATAAATGCTATTGAAAATGTAGAAGAAAACACAATTCCGTCAGCCCCCTTACTTGATGTAACCGAAATAAAACAAACAGCACAAATAACAGAATCATATGTTGATCAGGTTATAGTAAAAAAGGCCAAAGTAGCATGTATGCCTTTAGAAGAGGCAATAAGAATTTTTGGAGGGAGAGAAATGGCTGAAGTTAGAGCAATGAGTGATAAAGCTGAAATGGATGTTGAAACCGGACCATTGAGTGGACCAGAGCATCCTTTAGTTGATCTACTGTCTACATTTAGGTGAGTGTATAACATATAATCAATTGAATTTGATATTTTTGGTTTAATGGCATTCAAAAGTGTGAAGTCCCATGTCCCTAGTGGGGTAAGGGGCAGATGCATGCATTATATATCTCTTTCACTGATCGGTTTTCTTTAGGGACAAGTAGGTGATCAGCCTTCTGTGTCCTACCAGACCAAGACATTTTTTTTTCTTCGTCTCCACCGGGAATCGAACCCAGGACCCCTCGGTGTTACGCTCACGCGTCAACCACTGTACAGAGGAGGCGGTCATAATGTTTTAATTTATATAAAGAATAGAAAAAAATCGATCACGAGGCGGGACTCGAACCCGCATCCTTTTGCGCCAAACCGGGGCGGATGCCTGACCAATTCAGCCACTCGTGACCCGCTAGAGCGATTGAAAGATTGAAATATAGTTAGTGGATCAGAAAAATATTATATATAAAATGCATCAACATATTTTATATAATATAATATATTACAATTCATACATATTTCACATTCATATCTAAAGTATTTAAAACTTAAATTTAATTAAATGACAAATAATTCATGCATTTTGTATATTTTTTGAAAGGTTAATAACATTATAAAGGTCAAATTAACATTGATATTCATAGATGGTTTGAAGTAGGTATAAATATTTTCACTATCTGAATGTTATTTATCTTTATGGTCAATTACTAAACAATTGTAACTAAAGGTTTTTGCAAAACAACAAAGTGACTCACTTATTTCACTTATCATATTGTATAATTTAGTTTGTTTTTAAATTTATAAATATAAACAAAATATCTTTGAATAATTACTGAACAATAGCAGTTTTGACCATTATCAAATATGACATTTTTGAAGTGGAACTTCTCTAGGCGCGTTGATAGTAAAATTTCAAGGTCGCGTCAAGGCAATTCCGTCACGTCATGGAGTAAGGCGACGATTTTGGTATCTTTGGATCTTGCCAAAGAAGTTTTACTTCTGAGACGTGTGCTCGGCACACACATTCTTTTTAGTTTAGAATTAGAACTTAAAATAACTGTAACTTTCATAAAATTAAATACAAACATACAATACATTTCTTTATACATAGATCATCGCTATCAGCTTTAGAGCGAGAGAGGATAACAATAAACTGTGGATTCACCGAAGAAGAAAAGAGAAGAGAATTACTGTGGAGAATAGAAAAAAAAAGTATAACAATATCAGAGAAGTGTCCTTGTGGAGCGAATGTAGATCTTCGTGCGGTGTATGATCATGCTGAGCTGCAGAAGGACAGGCTCCCTGTTGCTAAGTTACGGCTTGAAGGGTTGTTACGAAATGTACAAGAGGGTTATTGTCATCACCAACATGCGGCTTTGTTGGCACATTTTCGGGTATGTATAGCTTTTAATTATTAGAAATTAGAATTAATCTATGTCTAGGGTAAAATAAATAATATTTACGCGCTAGTACGTTAACATAATTTATAGTAAAACAAATGAACGGATACTTCACTACATACAGTCACAAAAAGTAATACATCTTTTACTCACTAGATGGCGTTTTGATGAATGCTCTGTGAAGTCCTAATTAAAATTTATAATATAATATATAATATAATATAAATACTGTCCCTCTTTACTATTTCTCTATTTCATTCTGTTATTTTCTCAAAATCTTGTAATATTTACTCAATACAATTACAAAACTCGTTTAAAACTAGCTTTAATTGACTTTTACAAATTCCAAACACATTTAAACATAGTAATTATATACTCTTTGACTTCCAGATAGAAGAACTAATATCGGAAACAATAAAAAGCAACAAAAGCGAGATCCGCGAAGCGCTGACGCTGATCCTTCAAGCGCTGCGTCTCAGCGACGGCGTCAGCGTGTACCCTGAAGCGCTGCAGCGCTGGGCCGCTTTGCTCGCTGATGGGCTGGTGGACGAGCGCGATCTGCGACAGCTGCTGTTTGTTGTACATCATCTTTTTAGGTGATTATGGGTTATTTGTTGAGTATAAGATGTTGCTGTTAATTTTAGCCTTAGAATTTTATTTGATTGGTTGGCAGATAGTCAATTATTCCATGAAATCCAAAAATATTTCTATTTCAGTTTTTCCACAAAAAATACTAATTCACGGGAAATCAAGACTGTTTTTTTTTGATTTGTTAAACTATGTACTGTAATAATTTTACTTAGTAATTTTGATATGTTGATATCAAGATTAAACTTAATATGCAACACTACATGTAGAATATTCCCGGGACTACATATACCTATTCTATTTACTATTTCTTCTATTACCGAATATAATAGCTACATGCCACATCATCATCTGTTGAAATTATAAAATTTCTTCAGACAGAGCCGCTCGGTCCAATGGGCGGGGCGAGTAATACGCATGCGCGTGAGTGACACCAGCTCAGCCGCAACCCTAGTAGCCCTTTTAGACGTACTGCTCTCTAGACCTTCGCTGGATAATGCTACGGAGTGTACTGAGGGTAAGTTGTCATCATTATGAGAAATTATTTGAATGATAATGAAATAATTTCTTATCAGTAGTTTCAAAACAAACAACGTTTCTTTCAACAATAGCACTATGTTCAACAAAATTACAATATCTTTAAACAGCAGTACTATTTACGTCACAACATTGAGCGTCACAATCACATTTTTTCTCAACAGCATTAATATTGTATCTTTTATCATCAACATTTCTCATCACTGTCAATGTATTTTTAGATTCAGAGTCCTTTCTGTGTAAGTTTAAGCTATTCTATCACGTAAATAAATGTGCAGATAAATTAAATTTAGCACTTACTTTATATGTTTTAGTTTTGAAATTTACATCAAAATATTTATTTGTTTAACAGTCATGGAAATGAAAATATCACACGATTCCATAAGTCCTTACTCTTTAATAACTAACAAGGATATTTCTGTATGTTTGTCAAGATTTAGACGCATGGGAGGAAGTGGATATAAAAGGGGATGGTGGTGCGGTGGGGGAGGGGAGGCTCAGGGAGAGGGATCTACTCATGTTGATCAACGCTTTGCCGCTCAGGGATCTGGTGGCGAGGATCGTGCTGTTTATGAGAGCGGTAAGTTATGGTGATTTTGGAAGTTTTTTTTATTAGGTTGAAAATGCGATTTTTTTGGTGGCTTAGGGCTCCCACACAAAACTGTGAATTCGCATCGCATCGCAACTATCTACGAATTCGCACGAACGCACCGCAAGAATTTCCGATCTTACGATATTACGTCATCCCCGGTGACGCCATTTTAGTTCGCTCTGAGAGTGCATAGTATCAATAAAAATAAGTTAACAGGACTTTTCTTTGACTTAACATAAGCATTTGATTTTGTATCTCACCAATGTTTACTGAAAAAGTTAGAAAATCCTGGTATGAGGTCCAACATTTAATTGGTTAGCTTCTTATCTATATAATAGACAACAATGTGTTGTGATTTCTATTTTCTAACATTAGTGAAATGAATAAAGTTGTAACTTATACGGAATACAAATATTCAAAATGTGGCGTTCCACAGTGCAGCATTCTAGGCCCTATCCTTTTCGTTCTATATATAAATGATAGTCTAAATGTAACAAATGATTGATGAATGAGATCTGAAAAGAAAAATAATATAAGATTAATGTAACTGATAATCATACTGACACGCATCACGCTGTATATTCCGTGTCAACGCTCCGCTCTGACTCATTTCGGTTCGGCACTGCGGTGCTCTATGTACCGTAGCTGCGTCTCGTCCGCACCTTCGTGCCTGTGTATATGTTTCTCCACTTGCAGGCGTATGATTTGAATTAACGTGCGTGGATGGTGATTGGTGTTTGACTGTGCGTGCTTTCTATACAAACGGATATAATTTCAAGCAATGTTAATGCGCATTGATTGCGTCGTGCGTGGCAGTGTGATAATCACTTTGGGCGAAAGGCGGTCGCCGCTAAATAGCGATTTCTTTTTGACGCGACAACGTCTTATAATTCGATAGAGCCGGCTGCACGCACGAAAAAACATGACTTAGCGGCGTTACCTCGCTCTGAGGCGTTCCATGTAAGGCTTTGAGTGTGAGCGAGAGCGCGGAACGAGCGACAAAGAGGCACAATCGGACGTTGTCACGTTCAAGTATCGTCAGTAAACCGACTTTACAGACAACCAATTTTTTGGACAGGATTTAAGTGATAGTAGCTCATGGGGCGATGCTACTGGTGGGCATGGTGTGCGCAAAGCGTGCTGTGGCGTACGCGCGCTGCTGCACGTGTGCCGCGCGCCGGAGCGGTACGAGCGGCTGCGGGCGCGCATGCGCGGGCTGGCGGGGGGCGCGCTAAGGGCGCTCGCCGCGCTGCACCTGCGCTCCAGGTGGGTGTGTCTCTATATGTCAACTCTACCTTTAATGCGCTCTACATTCATTCTCTAGGTGTCTTGCGTAAGCTCTACATGAGCGATCTATAGTATTGTACTCTACGTGCAGTTCATAGCACGCTCTATATAACCACACACATGATCATTCTAGATACGTTAAAATAAGCAATCTCTACATAAATACTCAGGGTAGATCTTGCGTAGCCGCGTGTTCTTTTTTTTTAAATACAAACATTTTTAAATCTTTTTGGACCGAAGTTCCTTATCGCGTGTTGCGAAACGGGGCTAGACGAAAAAAAAAATACTTATACAAAAAGTTGTAACGACATTTTTTGTTATAGTTGTAAACCGTGCAGCGTGTTTCTCTTTCTGTCTCTATCTCATCGAGAAAAGAACTTCGTTCCATCCGGGTGCCCTTTGACACCTCTCAAGTCTTTTATTTTTTCTATTTCCCAGTCCCACATACAGCAAGGACTTAGAAGCCAGCATCTTATCAGAGTTAGAAGCGTGCTTCGCGTCCGGTGTGTCTATAATGGGGGAGGAGTTACACAGACTGCCCGCCACTTTGCTCACGGAGGATACAGCTAGAGAATATTGTTTGGCCTTCCAGAAATTGCATGGTGAGTTTTGTATTCTGCATCAGCCATCAGAATATCTTCTTTTCTTGGAAGTACTTTCGGAAAAAAAATCATCAAAAAATATCGATTGTCGATTTACAAAATAAAGTTGTTTAAAAAAAAACATGAATTAGAACAGCCGGTAAATTAAATATACCCGATCTCACGGTTAAAGTTTTTGTTTCGCCTGCACTAAACTTATGTATTCCTTCTTGATGTTACTAATTAAACAAATTATTTTTTATATCCGTTTAAAACTTACATAGTCAATTTTAATTGCAACCCTTGAATATTTTATTGATATACATTTTAAGGAATAAAAAAAAATCGAACCCGCTTCTTCTACCATATTTTATTGAAATTAACCAAACCTTTTCAGACAAAACCCCACAACGAATAGAAGCCCTAAATATTGAAATGCCAGTATTACCGTGCGATCTGCGCGTGCGCATCGTCACACAAGCCGCGATAGATAGAGAGTGCGATCATGAACTCGCCAGACACGTGCTTGACTTTTTGTTTCAGGTAGGATGCACATTGCTTGGATGAAAGAAAAATATTAATGACATGGATTAAACTTTTAATTTTTTTTTTGTGTGACTATTTTATCAATTGATAATGTTATTATGTGCTTGTCTCGAGTGTGGAATTGTTTGTCTTGAATCTTGAATAATTTAAAGTACATATCATTTTATCGTCATCTTAATTTTTTTTCTTAAGAATTATAATAAGTAATAAAATATGGATTTTTGCGTTTTCAGAGTGGTATAAAACACAAGTCTTCTACAGTTAAATGTGGATGCATAGAATCAGCGCGCACTGAATTAGCGAGGCTATTGGAAGTACATCCATATTTACATACCATCGCTTTTCATATATTTGCTGATATTACACATGGTATGTATAAAAAAATATCAATAAAAATGTAAATTTTTTGTGTAAAACTCTTCAATTCCCATGTCTAAATTAATAGCAATTTTGCATTTCTCTTTTACTGAAATAGTTTAGATACATCTGGCGAAGACAAAAACAAAGAACAAAAAAATTAATTCTACCCCCCATCTTTTTTATGGGGGTGTCACCTACAGGTGACACTGGGCATTGTTTTAACTTAGGACTCTAAAGGACTAACGAGGTTTTTCTTTTTTTGGTAAAATAAAATATCGATTTTTATTTTAATAATATTTATTTATGAACAAGTAGAAAAAAAATACATAACTTATTTTTTGTGGAACATGTACCAACACTTTAGAAGTAAACCGATATTGCACTTGGCGCACATTTTTCTAGTGCGTTGGTGATAGTACCTGCATCTTCACTGTGAGCAATCGAATGCCGAGTGGTCATCCACAGATCCAGCACTCCTCACTTCTGTGGGCACTCTCATTTGTGCTGAAATGCCCCAGGCAGAATTACGGTTGTATCGTTACGGTTGGTTGAAATCGTAGTAGGTCCAGTTAGTTTCCATCAGCCCTTTGATCAGCCATGCATTTTGGCAAGCTGCTTCTATGCCAAAACCCGTTTTTTATCCACAAATCCAATGCGATCTACTTTTATGATAGAATCCAATCCGTGTTAGTTGGATACAATGGTAACGATGCTGTTGTCATGCCACTTGGCGGTAATAATTTCATCAGAAGCTTTCTAATATCTTTTTTCTTCGGTATTTCGACTTGATCTTCCTCGTCATGTACACAATTTTCTCCAGAGACGGAAGTTCTATTTTGACATTATACTTGTGACCAAAACATGCGACTAAAATATGAAAAATACTAGCGTCATTTTCGTCTCCACTATCTTCGTCAGTCACCACACCATCATCAGGAGGAAATAAAATAATATCGCCTGGGTCTTCTTCGGCGTGCAACTCCTCGGCAATCTTATCTAACATCAACCTGTAATACGTAAATAAGCTCTAAAACAATATCACAACATAGCAATAAGACAAAATATAAACAACAGTCTTGTTATTACTTACAATGAATTCGGAATAATAAAGTTATTATAATGCCCAGTGTCACCTCCAGGTGACACGGCATATTTTCAGTGCTGTAGTGAAGATGCTATTAGTTATTTTTAGCATAAAATATATTTATATTATAGCTAATACATTCATTTATTATATATAATAAGAAAAAAAGCAATACTTACTGCCGGGACATTGTTATATCACTTTATACTTCAAGGAATCACACAAACTCTGACTACTTCAAGTACGCGCGAAACAACTAAACAAATTTGCTAAATATCATAAGGTTAGCTTTGCCAGAAAAAAAAAACATGAATAGTTCAACTAATAAGCTTAGCTACAAACGTGGTAGAATTAAAAAATAAATTTTCATGTGGTAGAAAAAAAATATTAAACTACTGTCACCTACAGGTGACACTGGGAATTGAAGGGTTAATTCGCAATACTTAAGAAGTTTTTAATGCATTACCAGATTCTGCACAATTGGCAAGAGAAATAAGAGCGTGTGTGCCAAGCACACATGTCGAAGTGAAACTTCTTTGGTAAGATTCAAGATTTGGTATTTTCACGACGCGACCTTGAAATTTTACTCTTAACGCGCCTAAAGAAGTTTCACTTCAAAAAATTAAACACGTGCTGTTAAGATAATGTTTATTCTGGTATTTTATTTATTTTGAAGTTAGTTATTTTTTATTTGCTTAATTTTCAAAGATTTATGCGCTTTTATCGTTACAAAAATAATAATAAATCCCCATTTTCAAGGAGAATCAGATGCGTCACTAGTGCAGCACTTATGCTTGTCAAAATGGCGGCCCACAACGGGTGAGATTCGATCTGTTTTGGACAACTGGACAGAGAGATGCCCGCAATTGATACAATACTTGTTATTGGACTTGGATTATACGCCACATAGGTTAGATATTGTCATAGTTATAAAGTTTTTAGTTACAATAATCTATACTAATATGTATTATAAAGCTGAAGAGTTTGTTTGTTTGTTTGAACGCGCTAATCTCGGGAACTACTGGTCCGATTTGAAAAATTCTTTCGGTGTTAGAAAGTTCATTTATCGAGGAAGGCTATATAGACTACAATCCCGCATAGGACAAAAATATGGGTCAAATGAACCACCAGGGGTCATAATGACCCCCTGGAGTGGGGAAAGAGAGGGGATTACAACTCTCGATTTTTTCCCCTTGTCCCCATGATTTTTGTACGGCGTTGTGGAATAATGGATTAAAAGCAGTATAGCAATAGTATGACACAGATGCCGTACATGGTCAAATGACCAAATTTACCCCCGGTAACTCTCGGAAATTAAATAAAAATTCCGACTTGGTGGACCAACATTTTTGTACGGCACTGAGCGGTTTCTTATTATTTTTAATGGATCTATCGATGGTTAAGAATGCCGTACAAAAATATATGACCAAAATTTACCGAGTCTACCTGTACTTTTCAATTCTCATCTGCACTCAGTTGGACAGCTTACAAGTGACGGCATAGTGATGAATCTTATTATTTTTTGCTCTGCTATCGTTCTAGATATGTCCCCTGGTGGTTCATTTGACCCATATTTTTGTCCTATGCGGGCTTGTAGTCTAATAGGCTTTTTATTATATCATCACGCTAAGACCAACAGGAGCTGAGCCACGCGGGTGAAACCGCGGGGCTCAGCTAGTAATTATATAAACTGTAGAACGAACTTAGTATTTAACTGCAATTTTGTCCAATTTCAAAAACACTTTTCTTGTTTCGCCAATCTCAATAAAGTTAATAACTCCGACCTTACAGCGGCGTATCACTAGAAAGCCAGCTCTTCATCGGCTGGTGGCTATACAACTTCGTCCCCGACGCCCCCGAGTGGGCATGGGGCATAATGAAGTCCCTACACCTGCACCGGTCGCATTGGCACTTGACCCTCGATGCCCCAGGTTTGGATAAGCCACCGGAGAGCTTGTTAGGGGCAATGTATGCTATATTGGCCACGGATTGGGGGCACTGTGTTCCGTTGGTGAGTTATTTAATGATTTTATTAAAATATCTGGATAATTCTATATGTTTTTTGTGTAATTATCAAGTGATTATGAAGGTAAACATTGCCTATTCGTGTGATTCTAACATAAGTTCCTATTATTTTTTCCTGTATGTAGGAACACAAGTCCACTTCTTACAAATCCTTATTTTCGGACGGGCTGCCTTTTAATGAAAAGTTTTATTTATTTCAAACTATAATATAGAGTTCAAATTTCCATTAATATCACCTTTTTGACCACATATGTCACTATTTTAGGCATGTGGACCAGCAGCAGATGAGCTATATCGCTTGTCAGCATCGCGGCCGGTGGAAGCCGTGCACTGCCTGGCGCGGCTGCTCACTGTGCTGGCCAGCTCGCCCGAGTCCATCTCACTTACTCCCCGGTAGGTGGAATTTTTTTATTTAAGTATAAATACTTGAAAAATAATTTGTAAAAACTCGAGTTTTTTTTACCCTATAAAAATGTCAAACTTCGGTAGTTGTTTTGAGTTACGTTTTCTGCACAAAGGTTTATGGCCTTAGCAATACATCTCCTACTTTAATCAAACCCTATTTCCTATTTCACATCGTTTAGTTCAGTAAAGATATCTTACAAAACTCTATTTATCATTTTTCGTAACCTTTGCAAACAATCTCAAAATAAAATTTCCAATCTATACCAAAACCAATTTTTTTTATTTTTCCTCTAGGTTCGCAGAAGCAATAACGACAATACTAAACTGGGGTCCCAATCTCGTACAGCGAGCGTTAGGCCGCGGTGGGTTGAGCGGTTTTGAGTTATTGCAGAGAGTCGTCTTGCAGCAGTTGGATGATATGAAGTTAGATTTTGTGATATATTATATTGTCATGGTGTACAAGTTATGTTTATGATGAAAAACGTTGTGTGCTGCATAAAAATATGTACATGTAAGAAATTCAAGCTGAAAAGGTGGCTAGTTAACGCTAGAATATTTTATGTGTAGTCTCCTTTTTGTTACGGACAAAAATGTTAATCATTAAAAAAAAAGCATAAACTCATGCCTTTAAATGACTATTTATAAACTGTTTCTTTCAAATTATGTATCATCGTTTTAAAGAAACAAACAATCATGTACCAAATTAACTCCTCAACCTCAACTTTTTTAATTTAAGTTTTTGGTCCTTCGAGTCTTTTAGAATAATTACAGAAATAATTACAAGTAGAGTACAGTTCAACGCTACTAACAGCCTGGGTGCACGCACTATGGTCAGTCTCTGGTTCGACAGGAATTATGCATCAAATTCTCCTATTAAATAATGTTGGTTCTTCGAGTCCATCACTCATATTCAGAGGCGGCTCGCCCTAAGGAGCGCTGGTGCAGTGAACTCCCATAAATAATTATAATAAAATCATACTCCTTAATTTAATTATTAACATTAATTATTACTATTTAAAATCAATCGTAATCTTTAAAACTACTGTTAATACCCATGAATATATCCATCATTCCATCATCCCATACACCTGTATAATACCTAAGTCTGTATTATGTAACGCGCGAAGCGGTGCGCTCACTATTGCGCTCCAATGAAAAAAGATTTAGTACATTTCCTAATACGAAATCCAATAGGAGTGAAAGAGAGGGTTTTGCCAGAGCCCTGCGCGTGAAACAAAAGATTTTCTATGGAAAAGTAGCAAAATTCGGTGCGCCGCACCCGCAAACGTTGCCGGTTCGTTTTCACCGCCCGGCAGGACAGCGATTGCGACGTTGCCAGTTGCCACGTCTTTAATATAAACAAACACTCGACTCTCGAGTCAACTTCAATCATCAATGCACGCGCGCGATTCATGCAATTTTCTAATTAAAATTATAAAATACGTGTTGAAATAGCCTGTAGTTATCAGTATTACTTGTGAGTGTTAAAATGAACAATAATTATAATGTGGCGTTCATTAAAAAGTGTGATAAAACGTTACAAATTCGGCTTGAATGTAAAGCTAAGGGACCGCCACGGCCTGAACTTGATTTTACGCAAAAATGTACGACAAAAACGAAAACATATACGCGTGTGTTTAAATCTGAACAACATGTGAAAACAGGTTGGTGGTTGTGTGGTTGTGATGAAGCAACAACAGATATTTACGAATGTCTTGTCGCTTTAAGTTATAGATATTTTTGCACACCAAAAAGAAAGACGTATGTATTTCCTTTATAAGTAATTTTTTTGATAAATGTACTGCTTTACACCATGTATTTTCAGTGTTTTATTTCAAGTGAACACCCATAAAATTTTGTCACGAGCCGCCTCTGCTCATATTCACTAAAATTCCTACAGATCGCACGTAGAATATCGTTCAGCGCTACTAACAGCGTGGATGCACGCACTGTGGCCGGTCTCGGGTTCGAGTCGCGCCATTTTAGATGCAGCTGTACGAGCTACGGGTGATTGGGACACGCTTGACCGATATCTTGCTGTGCTTTTACAGGTATGGTTAATTATAATGTGTATTTTTTATTTTGTGTTATTTTTTTTTCATTTTGATTTCATGGTTTATAACTTCAATAAACTTATAAATAAGAAATGTAAATGTATTTAATTATAACAATTTTTTTTAAATAAAGAAAGAAATAAATATTACAAATATTATTAAATATTTCAACATCACTGTATTTTTACATGTTATAATCACTTTTTCTTCACATAAATAGTTCCTCTCGAGACTTCGAGACTTTTAATATAAAACTTACTTTAATAATATGATTAACTAGATTTCCGTCCGCGGCTTCGCCCGCGTTTGCAAAGGAAAACCCGCATAGTTCCCGTTCTTGTGGGATTTCCGGGAAAAAAACTATCCTATGTGTTAATCCAAGTTACCCTCTATATGTGTGCTAAATTTCATTGTAATCGGTTCAGTAGTTTTTACGTGAAAGAGTAACAAATATTAGATATTAGATTATATATCCAGGACAAAAACAGCAAACGTCACATAGACGAATGCGTGCGCAACTCGAACACATCCCCACAAGTGTGCGAGAGTGTATTACGTCGGGCTCTCGGGGCTGAGCTAGCGAGTGGGCTCAGTGCGAGGTTGCTGCACGTGCTGCACGCGCAGAGGGGGGAGGGGGGGAGGGTGCACGTGGACCACGCCCTCAAGGTAGTTAGTGCTAGTAAAAAAAATATATTTATTATTTAAGACACGTACATCAATCATACATACATACATTTTACATAGTACTTAATACAGTTTCTTAAAGAAAAACGTTTAAATACAGTAATAAAATCAATGAGTTTTTGCAATTGTTTCATTTTCATTATATGTATGTACTAGCTGTTGCCCGCGACTTCGTCCGCGATTACGTCGTTTTAGGTCATTCGTCGTTTAAAAAAAATACGTGACACTTTATTTTTGAATGTTCTTAATTGTCTCTTGTAAAATTTAACTACATTAAAATTGAACACTCTGAAAATCTTAAAATCGGAGAAAATTGAAAATCTGAGGAAAACATGAAGGAATGTGATTTAAATTCTACATTACTTAGTATTTCAAATAATAATCTAAATTAAATGTAGATTAACAGTTTGAGCGCACCGTTATAGAATATGTACCTAAGTATTAAATTACGTTAGTTTACATAGTAACAAAACAAAAACACGATGACTTTCTTTCGCGCTCGGTACCACAAACTAAGCATGTTAACCTGATGAAACATGTTCTAAAATTGTGAAATGAGTTCAGTTTTAAATTCGAGAAATATTGATAATTCTTGTATTCGACTATTCGTTGTAGTCGAATACAAAATATATTTAAAGAAACTTAGGTTGGCCTTCAGGCAAAAGAGATCCTATCAAATGGTAAACTTGACCTGGTATCTTAAAAGTAAGCATGAAAGGACCTTCTGATAATTGTTGAGCACCAAAGGATCATTTGAAACGCACTACTATAAGAGCGAATATTGTCTAAGAACTGTTTAGATTGCACGTCATGTTCCTCTAAAAGTAGTGATTTCAAAGGTTCCGGTGTATCTTCAAACGAAAGCCGACTCCTTACTCCACTTTAAAATTATTACAAAAATAACATACTACGTTAATATCGCCTATACAGAAGATGATCTGTAATCAATTGTGAGGTTATAAGAAAACCCACTTTTATATTTGTCGGACCCCACCACCGAATTCGTAGATTGATCTTCTATGTTTACCTCTAAGTCATTAAGACTATGCGAAATCTGTCTGCAGTAAGAGGGGCCTCTCGCTATTCGTCCGTTTCCAGAGACCGAATAGTTTCAATTCTTAATCTTTCATTAAACAAACTTAATAATCGTTTTTGTCTCAATTAATTGTAATATTCGCGTCCCTACTCTAGTCATTGCTTATGCTCATGTTCATCTTCAAGAGATCGAATAATATTATGGTGCACCCTATCATTTGTCAAACGGTCTTCATATTGAGTAAAAGTTTCAGATTCTCGAGATAAAATGTGACGGCCGTGATCAGCTGTGAGACGTTATACCCTCTCAGTGAAGATTTCGGTCTCACGGGATAGTACATGCCGTTCGCGGTCAGCTGTGAGCCGCAATTCTCGTTGTGAAGCGGTTTCAGGTTCTCGGCATAACACGTGTTGTTTTCGGCCTAGAGTATACCTCTAACGATTCTTGAGAACTCTTATTTCTCATTTTCTTAGCTTTGCTCGAATTTCGAGATAAAGATTTTTTAGGTGGCACTGATGCATGAAAATAAAAATTGAGTTAAAACGGACTGAGAGTGTTATAGACAAATATAATCAGAAAGCTTCGAACTCCTAAGCTATCGGAAGTTACACGTGTTATTGTGAGTCAACCATAAAAGATAGACATTTATGATGTCGGGAGATATTTTTTATATAATAAGGAGAACATTTCTTTCATACATGATTTCTGTGTAGCTTTAACCATTAAGGTTGCACACGCGACGAAAGCTTAAAAATGGAGTTACTGCTCTGCTCAGGAATATGAAAAATAATTGTACCAAGTTTCGTTTAAATCCGTCGAGTAGTTTTTGTTTCTATACCGGTTATACGGACAAAAATTTTACTGTTTGCTTCTTTGGCATCAGTGTCGATCCCTAATCACCCCGTGATAGTTATTTAGGAAATATATTTCATGTACAGATTTAATATACCTAAGTATACATAATATATTTAGATTCCAATTTCCATGTAACGTTAAATTCGACTATACAATAACTAACAGACAACGCCGCGCAGGTTAATCTCGTTTCCGTAAGTTGAGGCGGCTACATATTCGGTCCTCATAACATCACTTTTAGTGAACGAAACGACAGCGCGGTTTAATTCGATGCCAACACCATCAGAAAAAAGGAAATATTTTTAATTGTGAAAAAATATTATGATTTACACTATTTTAATATAAAATATATGGCTGTGAGTGTGTAAAAATAAATCCAGCTAGTTTCACATCACACTTATGTTTATAATTAGCTATACGACATGAAAATATACATATTAATTACCAAGCAATAATCATACAGGTAAATACTGAACAAAAGTATTAACAGTCAAAGTTTATTTTTACTAACATTTAACAACACCCATGTAAATGATGAAGAAATGATAATTATCAACGAACTAACCTTTTCTATAATACTTAACACAGCACATTTTTTAAATTATCTTGCTCAACTCTGCTCAAAAATTTGAGGGTTTTGTTGGAACTGTAATGTGTCAAAACTATGATATATCTAAACTACGATACAACTTGCATGCGGAAATGCTCATTACAATCAGTGAATTTAAAGAATAACTGACAACAACTATTCAATTTTATTGAGCTGATGAATATCTTTTGCCTGGAAGAGATCACCGCCGCCTAATAAATATACTGTGTTTTCTTATAAAATCGTAACATAATTTCTTTTATCTACTAAATTTTAATAAATAAGTTCTTTTTGTTATTTTTATCTAAAAATGATCTTGAGCTTATATGTATTAGGCAAAAGTATACATTAACTTTTTATAATTTCAGGACCGCACCTTAAATGGGGTGCTCGGAAAATATGCCTCCGGATTATTAATAGAGAAATGATACCTACACAACAAAGTTATGTTGGTTCCATTTTATTTATAAAATATAATGAAAATGGGCAAATATAAAACATATTATGTAAAATGATTAAAAATAAATAAATGAAGCAACTACGATTCAAAGAAAACATCTTTTTCAGTGTGAAAATGCTCTAAGCAATCCTGGATGATGAGTAGGTATAATATCATGTACTCTCATCCCAGTACGGTCGGTACCTCGATAGCCATAACGATAAATATTATAATCAGATAACAGCAAAGTCAGAATAAAAATCATAACTTGTACAGTTGTGAGTGCAAAATTTATGTTTCATTTGGCAATAACATTTTTTTCGGTACTAAAACGTAGTAGTTTGATATGTGGTTGGCTGCCCCTCCTCTCCTTCCTGAAAAATATCCTCCAAAATTACCCGAGATACTTCCAATGATTGAACCATACGTTGGACATTAACTTCAGTCAAAAATTGACGAAGCGGATGATTACTAATTTCCACTTAATCCTTGCTGCCACTATCTTCATCATCAAATCATCAATTTTCAAGTGGTGTTGTAAAATTGTCAGCAGAAATAGTCTTCCAAAGGCGATATAATTTTATGAACATTGAATCTGTAAATAAAAAATCAAACGTTAATAATTGTAAATCAATAAAAAAAGCTACTTACAAATAAAATTTTATCAACAAACTACTGTTCCCAACGCACCTCAAAATCTTGTAAAAGTCAAAAAGAATTCATCATTTTATTATTTCATTCTAAAAGTGTAATATAAAACCATTATAAAACCAATAAAAAACATGAATTGCTATCATTATAAAAATAAATACCTATAAAAGTAACAACTTACCTTTTGTGGGAACGCATGGTGAAAATTCACAAAACACGAAGATTGAATTTGATATTTTTGGTTTTATGACATTTATTTTAATTTTATTTATTTATTTATTTATTTATTCAAATGCTTTATAAATATAAATTTATAAATAATAAATTTATAAAGAATAGAAACATTCGATCACGAAATTATGTGGGTTCGAGTCCCGCCTCGTGATCGAATTTTTTCTATTCTTTATAAATTTATAAAACACGAAGATTAGAAATGTAACCAATGAACACAATCAATATTAGATTAATTGTAATGGTGTCTAGTTTGACTTAAAATAATAAACATCTTCCCTCACTTTTAAAAATGTAGTATATTCACACGAAATATAAGCGCACCTTATAGGGAAGGGAAGATATGGGTTAAAGAGTTAAATAAATAACATGATTATATTTAAATTATTAATTTTCAACAGTTGTTCAGTAGTGATAACATGTAAATTGATTTGATTTTTACGAAATCTCATAGATGGCGCTGTTTCAAATTTGTCTTTATTATACTACTAAATTCATTAAACTGTTTCTCTGCCCAAATTACGTAAATGACATAGTTTTTATTTTGTAAAGCTAGATAATAGCATGGCTTACTCGAAACCAACATTTAAACATGAGTCTTTAGATTGTACGCTGTCGTAGTACACGGAATATGTAAGACAAATAAAGGTTCACAGCTCCTCCCGCGAAGGTGATATCATGATAATATGTTTAAACTATCCTCACCCGACCTCTTAGGAATATTCATGCAAAATTTGAAGTAAATCTATGCAGTACTTTCTGAGATTAGCCCGGAAATACATACAGACAAACAGACAAACAGACAAACCGACAAACAGACAAAAATTCTAAAAACTATATTTTTGGCTTCTATATCGATTATAGATCATGGATCAAGTATTCTTTTAAAAAAATATTCAATGTACAGTTTTGACTTTCCTACGATTTTATTATATGTATAGATTAGACTTAAGTTTGATCTGAAATAAAAGGCTATCTTATCTTATCTTAATGAAATTATTGGTTCCCGCACTAGGCAATACCTGTCCTAGTAGTAGGTTAGTAGTAAATAGTAGTAATAATCGATAGAATTACGGCCTAACTAATAAAAAGTTAAACAATCTTCTACCATTTTCTACCATAGCTGTGTCCTGTGTTATTGCAATAACTAATCCATTGCAAAGCGAATGGATAAAATTTTATTAGTAAGACCGTAAGAATACAGCATAATCCACAATCATCATCATTGGCCTTTACGTCTATCACAGACGATTTATGGTGTGCTGCCTGAGGTAATAATCCACAAAAGGTTCTTTTAAAATGCCCTTTCATTTTTTCTAGTTGACTTTTTGGTTATTTTCTGTATTAATTTAAAAAAAAAGACGTGTGGCACTCGGGGACTGCCGCGGTAAAGCTATTTATTGCATGCTATGCCTTCAAGCCACACCTCCGCCCGTCGGAGTCAGGAGCGTGAGGTTTTTCGTTACGGAATTTCTCGATTCGGTCCCCGCGCTCAAGGCCCGCCATAGAAGCTATGCAATAGCTTAAAAAATAGTTATTGCACTTTCAGAATAAATGCCACTAATATTTCGGCACAGATATCTTTATTATCAGTATCAAAGTAAGATTTACGTTAAAATTCATATACTATAAATTACTTGTCGAAAAATATTCAATTTTACACCAATCTTTTCCATTTCAGCAAGCAGGAAGTTCAATAACATCAGACGATTTAGTGATACATAAAACAGCCGCCGCAGTACTGTATGCGCCATACACAAACCCAGCGCATCTGACCTTATGGAGATTGTTCTTTCATCTCTATTTGCAACGACCGCCTAATAAGTGAGTCATACATACATGAATAGTATAAGCAGGTAAAGCTAATTATAAATGGCGAAATTAATTTGTAGGAAAAAACAATTTTTTTACAAATAAATATGTAGAGAAGACAGAAGTGAAACTTCTTTGGCGAGATTCATAGATACCAAAATCGTCGCCTTCCTCCATGAATCATGACGTATTGCCATGATGTGACCTTAGAATTTGACTCTTAATGCGCCTAAAGAAGTTTCACTTCAAAAAACAAAGACCCATCTTCACTTCAAAATCTAAAATTAATCGAACTTTTTTCGAATCGAACTCAATCCAAAATAAATTTAACTTTACAAAACCGCTTTTCCTGAAAAACGTGTTTAATAAATTGAATGAATAGGATAGCTAATTAAAGTAAATATGTTTTAGCAACGAAGCAACACCACCAGTTGGACCTTTATTCTTCAGTGGAATAATCAAATCGCGAATACTAGGACAACTAAAAAAACGCCTCCAAGACGCAATATCACACCATCACAACGAAATAGAATCATTGAAAAACAAACAAAGTATCGATTCACCCGATACATCGATTAGAACAATCGAGAAGAGTCCCATGTCTGATATGTTCCCGAAATTATCGATTATCGATATGGTGGAACAATCGAGTGATGATTCGAATGATGATGAAGAAAATAATGGTGAAGTACACGAGGTTGCTGTTGATGATAATTCTGGTTTAGTGGCTTATCATGTTGCAGCAGAGAGGTAGGAATGTTTTTTATTTATATTTTTGAAGTGAAACTTCTTTAGGTGCGTTGAGAGTAAAATTTCAAGGTCGCGTCATGGAGTGAGGCGACGATTTTGGTATCTTTGAATCTCGCCAAAGAAGTTTCACTTCTGACACGTGTGCTCGGCACACACGCTCTTTCTTTTGCAATATGTAATATGTATTATGTTTTTTGAAGTGAAAACTTCTTTAGCGGCGTTGGGTATAAAATCTTAAACTCGCGTCAGGACACGTGACCTGATCGAAAAAGCGTAAGACGGATGGATATCAAACATGCTCAACGTTAATAATCAAGTTTTCACTTCTGCCGGCACTCCCCCAGTGCAACCCGTCTTTTTTTTTAATAAATTATGTAATTGTTGTATGTTTTATAGATTGCTACGAGAGTATTCCCGTTGGTTGGACGAAGGTGAAAAAGTACGAGCCTGGCCCCACCATGCCGATATATCTAGGTTTATACCTGAAAAGGTAATTTTTTCATTCTAATGTTGTTAAATTATTCTAATGTTAAATGAATCTTTAATTTTGAATTCCTTGATAGGAGCTTTAGTGAAATATCAATAATGAGTCGATCTTATATCTACAAACGTTGTTCTTTTATGCTTTCTTTCCATAAGAATCATCCTTGTGCCTTAACAAAGCGTTAAAAAAAATATATCCACATAATAAAGTTATATCATGATTCCTTTTATACAAAATCAATCAGGTATTATCATCGGCATGGTCAGCGTCAGTACCACAGTATATAGAACAAACTCGAAAATCAGTCCCCTGTCCAGTGCGAGTTCAACTAACTCACCACGAGATGGCGCTGCAAGCTATACGGGAAATTAGCGATAGGACACATCGCAGGTGATCATTCGATTTTAATTTGAGACTAAGGTTAATAAACTTTATGAGACCTTGCACACAGATATTTCCATAACTTAGTATAGTAAGGTATAAGTTGCATATGTTTGTTTTTGGATATTTAACTATATGTATAATAAATTTTGTCAAATATGTAAAATTTTAAAGAATACAAAAAATCGAAAACGGTTTTATGTGTCTACGGGACACTTCACGCCATCTATTGAGATGATTTAACAACCATGTCATCTTTAAAAAAATTTGTTTAAAAAGCATTTGAATCCTATAAAAAACTAAATACACAAATTTTACAAATAATATGGTTCGTTATTAGCATTAGACAAGCATTCGTATAATATTAGTAAAGATTTATCATAACAACAAGAAACGTTATTTTATTCATATGGAAAGTTCAAGTTATTAGTCAGTGTTATTGTAGCTGATTTTATTAACTTAATTTTTATAATTTTTTTTTATTTTCAGAAGAAAAAAGTTAGTTGTCAAATCACTGGTTGAAGATGTTAACTTCATGGACTCGCGCGCTGTCTTGAAGTCGATAGATCAGAGATTAGGCGATGTTGTTGATTTTGCACGGTAAGTTTATTTATGTGTATTATTCTCTAATAATATATCGATTTATAGAGTAATCGAAAAACAGGAGGATTACATTCGTTTAGTAATGTGTCATTGATTACAAAAAATTGAATCCCCATAGGTTTAAAAAAAAGTTATGTTATGCATTTAGTTGTTCGGATTTTTTAAAGAATTCCGTATTTATGACATTTAGTTATATATCACTAGATTTCCGCCCGCGGCTTCGCTCGCGTTTTCAAAGAAAAACCCGCATAGTTCCCGTTCCCGTGGGATTTCCGGGATAAAACCTATCCTATGTGTTAATCCAAGTTACCCTCTATATGTGTGCTAAATTTCATTGTAATCGGTTCAGTAGTTTTTACGTGAAAGAGTAACAAACATCCATACATCCATACATCCATACAAACTTTCGCCTTTATAATAGTATTAAGATAAGATTTTTACTTAAGGCAATTACACGGTTCAACAACCTTAATGATTCTGTCACTACATTTGAATTTGTTTTTTTAACCGCCCTCTATAAATATACATCGTTGTTGAAGTAAAAGTGACCAAAGATTATGGAATTGTATACTGTATCGTATTGTATCGTAATGTGTTAGTGGTTTCTACCTAATTTATGTTTTCTCTGAGAGGCAGTAACATATTACATTTATGAATAGTAAATATTGTGTACTATGTATGTTGTAAATGTAATGTAGGAAGACTCATCTTTCAACATTAACCGTTATAAGCAAAGTCTCTACTACATGACCCATTCTGGAGACCTTAAGATGACTAAGCAAGTAATTATAAGTTCTAGAGTGGGGAACAGTTAAGAAAACACCGATTTAGAAATTAATTTTATTCAACACGGACTCTACTATATTCTGGAGACCTGATGATGGCTAGGGTGGAGAACATTTCACCTACAGAGATATAAAAGATGGAGTACATTATTTGACGTAATTCTATAGAACGGCCTCTACCATGTCATGGTGTATCGAATGGTAATGGTGACCAGGCAAATGTATTTAGCGTTCTCTGTATATCTCTTCATACCTAGTAGGAATATATGCATGCAACCTACACACACCGAAAAAAATAGGGGAACGGACAAGAAATCACGTTTTTTTCGACTTGTTGTGTATTTTGTAGTTAGTTCGGGGTTATTTTTTTAAATCCCTTACGTCTTTGAAATGATGACGAGAAATAAAATGTGTTTCAATTTTTAAACATTAAAATATTATACCCCTTAAAGAGTTTGGTGCCTATTTATCGACTATATACCTAGCAGCTTAAAATCAAAAATATTATAACGTGTTTTAAACTGAGTTTATTTTTTTCTACTGTTTATCTTTGAACACATTACAAAATGAGTGATTTTCCTGCGACTGAAGTTACCAGAGCCTATGACTATGACTGATATGGGTCATACCTTCCGTTCAAAGAATACAGTGTTAGTTGTGTCGGTATCTATGGTCTATTACTATGTTCAACGCTATAGTTAAACAGTCTTACATATTATGTTGGCGCGGGCAAGGAAGAAATTGGGCAACTTGGAATTGGTTTTATAAGGGTGCAAACTTGGATAATTTATTTTGTTGTGGCTTTGGAAAAAATGCATGTGACGTGTGTAGATCAGTACCACCATGTCATGGCAACAGGAAAATTATAGTACAGTTGAAGATTAAAGGTATTCGAGAAGGAAATAAAACCGACCCAGTACGAGTTAGACTCGCGCACTGAGGGTTCCGATCAAATCTATTTTTTATGATGTTGTAACTTTAAATTTATGTTTTTTAGCATTGTTTCCATTATTTGTGTCTATAAGACATCGCCGACATCTGATTAAATCTGATATTTGTTTGGATAACTAGGCCGAACGTTGATTTAACAAGCATCACTCACGACGTCCAACTAGTTAGCGAATTTATAGCCCTTTGAACAGAGCGGATAGAACGTTCGGCATATTGTTGGATGACGAGTTGTTCTTTAGTCATTCAATTAAATGTGGTCATTCAATAATCGCTCTAGTCTTCAATCAAATAGCAGATGACTGCGACATATTATCTAGTATCTTATTAAAATCCTCCGATTAAACAGATTTTCCAGAGAGTTGACGTCTTCAGAAGAGTTTTCGGTTTCGTGAAGTAAAAATTTAACAAAAAAATAATATTGAAAAAACCTTCGTTATTCTTAAAAATATATTTATAATGACGCCTTATTTGATTACTATTATCCCGAATGTTGGGTTGTAGAATAAAAACGCCTTCGTCACAATTCATATTTTATTATTCCTTCACATTCACTTGATAGTTTTCTTAAATCTTACATAAATCACAAGGCACGGCTATGGCACTTATAGACCGCACTGGTCGGCTGTTTAAGATCAATTGGCTCGCTGATCGTCTCTTCAAAAAATGTAAGCGATCGACTGACAACTAACCAACTGGAGGGGAGGTTAAGTTGTCAGGCGGTAGATTATAAATACCAGAAAACCTTGTCGATGGAAATGTTCTATGTATGATTTTAAAATTTGTAACACGAATCTATTTCTTTTTTCCTCGGAGAGTCACTGCAAAGGAATTATTGTTATATAATTTATATTTTTATGAATCACTAGCTTTCCGCCGGCGGCTCCGCCCGCGGTTTCAAAGAAAAACTCGCATAGTTCCCGTTCCCGTGGAATTTCCGGGATAAAACCTATCCTATATTACTCGTGGATAATGTAGCTTTTGAATGGTGAACGGAATTTTTAAAATCGGCCCATTAGTTTATGAGCCTATTCATTACAATCAAACAAACAAACAAAGTTTTCCTCTTTATAATATTAGTGTAGAAGAAATCATCGGTTCACCCAGTTAAAAGTGCGGAGGTAACGGAACCAACAAAAAATTCAGTTGAATTGAGAATTTCGTCCTATAATGGCGTCGGCTAAAAATGTTGCTATACGTTTATGTCAGTTTTGACTTTCCTACGATTTTATACAATAATATAAAATTAAATGATTTTATACAATATAAAAAAAAAATTGCTGATTTTCGGCGGTATGGCGACCATTTGGAACTGTCTGAAAAGTATGGCATGGCGATTTTCGTACATGGCTACTGGACGATGATTACCTGTGCAAAAATTAGCCTGGTACAAATGGTTGATTTTTTTTTTAAATCAACGCATTCACGTCGGTATTGTGGGCTGTAAATTACACCGGAAAAGTATGGCATGACACTACCGCCTACTTCTTTTTTTTGGGCTATCGGTAAATCCTAAAATTTTTGTGTTACAAATCGTTTGCCTTCCGTAATTTATCCGACGAGTTCGACTAACGCCCACGCGACTAGTCTGCCGGTACCACTGTTCTGACCATGATTTTTCTTTTTGTCATTGCGTACTAAGACCACTGTAGAACCGCCATCCGGTTACAAATGATCCAAAATTTTGTGTCAGTATCTCCCGGCTTTGGATTGTTTTGGACCCTTAAAATATACTTACGATAGAACAGCAATTAATCTTTTTTTAAAAATATTCAAGGCACAGGGAAAGTCTGGTTACTGTTCTATAGGTATGTGTTTTCTGATAATATTTTACTGTCAAAAATTATCAACACTGGATATTATTCAATGACGCCTTTCAAAAACAAAACTAATTTACAAACAGATTTTTATATCTTTACATACCTATTTTTAACTTTCATTTCATGAACTGCTCATGTAAATACCTATTACAATCTGGTTTAATTTAACAAAACATTCAATTCGGTGAATTTTAGCGTTATTTTGCAAAAAAAACCGCACGTACAGTCCCCCGTCCGAGTCGAACTGACACCGTCAAATTTCGTCGAAAATATGCAATAGAGGTGAGGTTTTATGTGGGTTTTATTATAAATTCGAGTTTTTTCTTGATAATTTAACGATAATAATGAAAATTGAAAAAACAATCAATACAAATTGTTACAAATATCATAACATATTTTTTTGTATAAATTTCATGTATAAATATGTAGCCGTTTTCCTAACAAAATGCGTTTTAAGTTCAAAAAGGGGTTGATTTGTATGTATTTTTTTTATGTTTAGGCCGTTATAAACTGAAAAGTAAACAATACACTTTGTTAATTATATCCTTGAGTATCACATATATTTTTTTTAAGACAATCGTACCAACAGTTTCCTCAACAAAATTCAATATGTATAAGGTGTTTTCCGGTTTTGACCATAGTAATCCCCTTAATGTCATAATAATAATTTCTATAATCGTAGTGATCTTCTTGGAATATAGTAATTAATTACTATAATATTATTTATTACCAGGGAATGGACATCAGAAGTGTCTCGTATTTCCCAACTAGATAACAATTTATGGGAGCTAGTGAGCAAGTTGCGCGTGCGCAGGCCGTTGCCGCCAGTCAAGAAGTCGTGTCCACAGAACTGTCGACCCATCACTATACGGATTGCGGTCAGTATTCTGGCTCGAAGGACCAATTTTATTTAAAAGAGTTTATCAGAATATTTGTCATTTAAGTGTAAAAAAAGTTCCTTATGTTGTAAATTGATGACTGATTTGTAAACTTGATTAAAAAGAATTTGCAAATTGTTGTAACTTTGATAAAAACAAATTATTATTAATTTATAATACATTTCTTTTTCAGGAAGACGAATGGTGCATATCTACTGGGGTGGAACGTGAAATACAAGAAAATAGGTTAGTGTAATAGCTTGCGTTATAATTTTACCTTTAAACTAACCCACGCAGTTATCAATTTAAACAACTCTTGGAAAATTACCTTAAAAATCTATGTCTATACACACTGCCCTAAATTATTTATAGTATGTATAATAGCTAAGAGTCTTTTCTCTATAAAATTTGTGTGAAAACCCTTTTAGTTACATTATAACATATAAGATATATGAAAAATGTAACATTTGTGTACAGACGTGCGTCCCGTGCGGGCGTGCGGCGATTGTGTCGTGCCAGACCGCACTTCGCACGCACTGCGGCTGCCTTGCTCACGTGTGCGAGGTCAGTTATCTTTTTATTTATTATTTATTTAAACTTAGACTAATATTTTAAGATTATTTTATTATTCGTAGGGGTCATATTACATAACAATTCATGATTAAATAGTTAGTAACATAGGATAACAATAAAGCACAAGACTAGAATATATTATCTTTAATGTTCATCCAGTCTCCTTACTCATTTACCCTTATATCGATCAATATTTCGAAATTAAAATCTTTATACAGGGTGTCCCACTAAGCTCGAAGGGACTTGTAGTTTTGTATTTACTGATCACGTAAAATATACTTAAAAATTACGTCAAAAATTTTTTGCTAAATTTTTCCTGAAAATCCATGTTTTCTTCTCTAGCTTCGCGCAGCCGGCATATACCGCTTCTCTAATGTAAGCATTTTATCTATAAAAACATCTTAAATGATAGCTCACGTGCTGGTGGCAAAGTTGGGCGGGTTGCTTGTTATGGGTGTACACATAGAGTTTTAAGAATTCATCTATTTGAAAAAAATATGCGTCTGGAATTTTATAAGTATTTTTTACGTACTCAGCGTATGCAAAACTAGAACCTCTTTTGAGCTTAGTATACCAACAGTGGGACATCCTGTATATCATTTAAAACATTACCACGCTACGCAATCGGCAGAATATTTCCAATTGAATTTTAATTAATTTATTTTGTAAATGTGTGATATAGACAAACTCGAAACGCGGATACAGCAGTAAACGTGTGCGAAAGAGTGTGGCGATACATCCCTCTCGTTCACACGTGTTCGCACGCGAAAGATCTGTTGACCAATCTTGTTACAGATCTTGCTGAGGTAAGAATTAGATTTAAAACCAGAATTTGTTTTATAATCTCTTGGATTAAATTGTTCTTAAACAATCACAAAAGATTGAAAAACATTGACATTGTTGTATTAATCTATTTTTCAAAAATAGAACCAAAACGTTAAAATTGTTAAGTTCATTCTTGAAAATTATTAGTACAATAATTGTACTAATAATTTTTAGTACAAGACGTTAACAGATGTTAAATAATTCCAAGGTATTCTGGAATCATTTTAGGATTTACCAAAATGTCTATTGACAATAAACATTGCTTTACCACAAAAGCAAAATAAAATATATTATAAGATATACATAAAAGATGATCTATGCCTTCCTATCCCGTTGGAGCAAATGTGAACCCAAAAAATGCTATGCGGAGCTTTGATCTCTCCCATTCGCTTAGCAACTAGGCTTCACACAAGTGATTAAAAAATGAATTTTCAAATACTTCAATTTAATATAAAAATTTTCAAATTTTCAAAAACTTAGTATATTTAAAACTAGAGGTCCGCCCCGGCTTCGCCCGTGGTACATATTTCGCAATAAAAGGTAGCCTATGTCCTTTCTCGGTTATGAAAATATCTCCATACCAAATTTCATGCAAATTGGTTCAGTAGTTTAGGCGTGATTGAGTAACAGACAGACAGACAGAGTTACTTTCGCATTTATAATATTAAGTATGGATTAACATTAACCAACACCTATTTTTACCAAACTTCCAGAAATGGATATGCCACGACAGTTCTCGTATAGTGGAAGTCCTATCCCGTTGGAGTAAAGGTGATCCAACTCAACAAATGTTATGTGGAGCTCTAATATCACCCACTCGCTTGCCGCTACACAACTGGGCTGAAGTGTATATAGCTGTGTGTAAAACGAAACTACCCTCAAATGCGATGTTCAGTTATTTGTCTAAAGTGAGTTTATTTTTATGATACGATTGTTTAGTTGGATGGATGTGTATTGCATTTAAATTAATTTTCACATCTTCTTTAGCTATTTGTCTAAAGTGAGTATGCAGGGGATTTGTGAGGTTTTGTAATGTTTAATACGATTTTGCAGTTTTTTGGATATGTATTACAATAAAATTAATTTCCTGTACTGAACACTTTACTGTGCTGGTATACAAAAACAGATCCTTAATATTTAAATTTTAAACTAAACTAACAGTCCGGCCGATAAGCCGGATATCCGGCCTGCATTTTTGGAATGCATTTCAAAAAAATGCATTCCACACATTTGCATTTTTGGAATGCAAATGTGTCTTATTGCATTGCTTAGACAATAAGACATTTTTGGAGCATTTTGATAAATAAATAGTCCTTTAAACAATATAATATAATGTTCATTTTTTTTAGTTCGACATGTCACGTTGGTCACAAGCCGCGGACACCTCCCAGCGACTCCAAGTATTGGAGGCGATAACGGGCGCTGCGCAGAGGTGGGGGGCGAAGCCCGACGAACAGCATCATGTTCTTATTGAAGTGAGTATGTTTTGTTAAGATAGGATGTTTTTTTTGAAGTGAAAACTTCTTTAGTGGCGTTGAGCACTTTTTCTGTAATGGGTATAAAATCTTAAACTCGCGTCAGGACACGTGACCTGATCGAAAAAGCGTAAGACGGATGGATATCAAACATGCTCAACGTTAATAATCAAGTTTTCACTTCTGCCGGCACTCCCGGAGTGCAACCCGTCTTTTTTTTAATAAACGTGTTGATCAATTTTATAAATATTTTGTTAAAAATTAGTAAAATACCTGTTTTCTTTAGTCAGTTGAAATCATTAATAGTAGAATTTTATTTTGGGGATAACTTTCTTCCAAACAGTTTAATGTTTAATATCTTTTAAGTTGGGGCAAAGTATCCCGATTTATTGAAGCATGTTGTAGGATGTAAAATTGTTTAACTTTTAACATACCAAGAAATAATTCCGAATTAAAAACCTGACACAGGATATATATTTTTTTTGTTTTATTTATATTGGACAATGCATACCCATGACCTTCGGGTAACATGAGCAACAAGAAAACACACCTAAAATTTCCAATAAACAAATTCTACACAGTTGCTAGGCGTACAATCGTCCGCACTAGTAACAGCGCGCGAAGTGAGCGCGCACGTGTGCGGCACTGCGCGTCGCGCGGCGCACTGTACGCTCCCGCCGATGTACTGCGCGTGCGCAGCCAGCGTAGTGAGGAATAGAGCCAGCGAGTTGACGTTTGATCAAGTGGGTAGTTAATTAATGTAAAAATATTATTTTTGGAAAACTAAACCGCTTTAAAATTATCAGGACTAAACTAAATTTAAATTGAAAGCACAGCCGACCAGCATTCAAACAAATAAAAATTATGAAAATTTGTAGAAAATTCTAAGAGGTAAAAACAAAAAAAAAATACAATCAATTTGAGAACCTCCTTTTTTGAAAATAAAGTTTGTAGATATTATTTTTATAATTTTTCTGATGAAACTTATCGGAATGATGGAAAAAGATTTTCTTTATCATTAACATGTTATCGTTTCATTATTTTTGTTAAAAATTCCAGTAACATATTTCAATTGTTCATCAAAAACTTCTTTGTTATTCCAATACTAAATAAAAAATATTAGCTTTAAACCTATTTCTCTTATTCCCAGATCGGTCACCTCCTCCGTGAGCTAGGCGTTATCTGGTGGGAAGCTAGAAAGACTGCCTCCAATAGGGAAATGTTCCCCCACTACGCTACACATATGGCCGATGTGTTGGCGGCTTTATTACAGGCCTTTGTAAACGCTGCTATGGATATGAGCTATGCGCCTGAGAGAGGTAATTTTCGCAAATACCTCTTAGACTAGAAAATAGATGTGATGATTGGTTGAACATTTTTTAATTAATATTGGTAAAATCCATTTGTGAGATGAGTAGTAATAACGTACTGAGTAGTATCAAATATCAATTGATAATTTCTATTTATTTGGGAAAATTGTAGTTTGAAGTTTTTGTAAATTACACCAAAAATGTTAATGGTGTTGCTTGATGTAAAAGTGTGAAAATATAATTGTAGTGTAGTTAAAAAAATATCATCGATTAATATAAGAGTGATACTGTTTGTCTATTGTATGTTCGTCAGAATGGCTGAACAGATTTCAATGAATTGGTATGTTGAGAAGAATTTTGGGTATTTTTGTCGTATATGGTATAAAAAATTGTGCACGCAAGTCAATCTGCGCGTTGAAATAAGAAATAAGGAAAGGAGATTTTCCCAAAAGATGGCAATATAAAATTATGATTCCAGTAACTCTCTACGCCTGGTCAGCCATACTGGAATCCTGGTCACCCTGGATCCTACCCCAGTCCCTCCCGCCCCTGCTACCCTCGACCTGCGAAGACGAAGTTTACACCACCATGCTGGAGAGGTTCGTGGCCTGTTTCCAACAGGTTATGGAGGACTGTCCTGGTTAGTTTGGAAAGACTGGTATAGATGGAATTTTAAGGGGTATGAAAAAAAATTCAAAATTTTTTATTTACTTTTTTCTAGGTGATTTTCAATAAGATTGTTTTAGGTGTATTTTAAATTATTTTTTTTTTAATTAATATAAAAAAATGTTCTAACCCTGTAAGGTTTTTCCTGATCATCCTTCGTGGTATTTTCTCACAGCAATATATCCATTTTTTCCATTTCTTCTCCAATTTTGATGACTTATACAATCATGGAAATATTTAAATATTCATCATATAAAATTTTCCCCACTCCAGGAAGCGCAGAACCGTTGCTCTGCGAAGTATGGCGCTGGTCCATAGAGACGTATCTATCAGTGAGCGGCGTTGCCAGTTCGCAGGAAGCGCGTGTGCAGCTGTCGGCGCTGCTGTGTGCTCTGTCCCGCTCGCACTGGCAGCGCCAGTGGTACAGCGCGCCCTGTCTGCCGCTGGCCGTGCAGGTACGTGTTGTAGCTGTAGGACTTGCAACGTCGCACACCGTGAGGAGGTTTTACGGCGAGCGGCGTTGCCAGTCCGCAACACATTATCTTAGAAAGTGAGCAATAAGAGGATTTTACGGTGTGCGGCGTTGCCAATCCGCAACACTTCGAACGAAATAATACTCTTATCATCTCGTGGCGCCACTGAAAGCAGCTCAACGGAATACAGTAGAGTTCAGTCGGTTGCGGTAATAACGAATAGTAAAAGTACGTTAATAAACAGTAGTAACACTGCCTGCCTTGCACTTGCCAGAAGAAAAATCTAAAAAATATTGATATTTACATTTTGTGAATTAAATACAAATTTAATTGCGTTTGTGACTCGCATTTCAACATTTTTTATTGTCAAAATCAAACAAAAAATGATTGATAAAACGTTTATTTCCAGATAAGCACTTTATCAGACAGAGAGATAACATCATGGTGTAGTGTGACACTAAATCACACGCTCACTGACACTTGGCTGCATGGCGTGTTGGACCAACACTTGGCGCCAACGTTGGCCAATCTCTTCGCGTTGTTCACGTCTAACAATATGCAGTTTTCACAAGAGGTTAGGTTATAATATATCGATATCGAACAGTCTAGTAATATTTGTTATTTTTTAAAAATCACGCATCATATGTTATTAACGAAACAATGACCAACATCGAACTTCAATTCAACAAAGAACATTAAACCGGATTTTTGTGTACTCGGATTTATAATTAGACAAAGTAAACTGACAGCACCTAATGTCACTATGTAAAATAATGTTGCCATAATTAAAGTAATAGTGAGGAATTCAGTTCTCATTCAATCAGATGAATGAACAATCCGAGTAAAAGAGTTCACTTTCACTCATTATAACTTTAATTATTTTTAAAGAAAATTAAACCTTATCTCCGAGCAATAGAGTTCACTTTCGCTAATCTTATCGAAACCTCTATTAAAAGAAAATTAAACCTTATATCAAAGCAACAAAGATCATTTTCGTCTATTTCCAGTGTCTCTCCCAAGCGTGCATGTTGCCATGGTGGAGATTACCCCTCAGCGGGTTGGAGCAGCTGCTGGACCAGTACTTCCAGCAGCATTTCAATCCCGCTATGTCGTACCATGAGTTGCCGCATTTTTGGTGAGAATTCTTTAATAATAATTTATCGTGACTCATTATTTATTTTTGTGTTCATCTTTTTTTTTTTAACAATTTTATATTTATTTGTCGATATGTTTTTGTTTCTTTGCTTTTGTTATACTATATTTGTCGATATGAAAAGAAAAATCTGTCAAAAAAGTCCTAGCAAAACTCTCGATTTCAACTCCATAAATAGACTTCTTTCTCTACGTATATGTAGCGAAGCCTTGCTCTGAATCGAATATATACAACTTTCCGACATCATTCATCGGGGCCTTAACGGCCTTATTCAATGGAGGAATTCAATCTCTCCACAGTGAACATCACTTTTATTTAGAAACTAACTTTCCGCCTGCGGCTTCGCCCGCATTTTCAAAGAAAAACCCGCATAGTTCCCGTTCCCGTGGGATTTCCTGGATAAAACCTAGCCTATAGTACTTGTGGATTATGTAACTTTCGAATGGAGAAAGAATTTTTAAAATCGGTCCAGTAGTTTATGAGCCTATTCATTACAAACAAACAAACACAGTTTTACTCTTTATAATGTTAGTGTAGATAAAATCAACGATAGTATATTTAAATGTTCTATTGTACCCTTCCAGCATAGTACTATCAGCGGCTCAACTCATCGTCTACCCCAATTCACTCCAAAATAAGTGCGCTTCACACTTGGCGCGCTGCAGCGGCGTGTCGTGCGCGCTGCGGGCCGGTGTGGCGCCGCCCTTACACGCGCACTTGCGGCCCTTTGTGAAGTGCTTACTGCGAGTTGTAGCGGAACTAGGTAACTATGTCCTGGTGTAGAGTCACATAAGAGCACTTCACACGCGCTAGGTAACTGCGTACCGTGTGAATAGTCACTGTTACTAAAACAAACTCAAACGTTTATTTATGCAACTAGACTTTGTTAAGAAGCGCTTTTGAATCGTCAAAATACTGTAAAATACCACGGGCAGTTTCTACATAGAATAACCAGGAAGACATTTTTTTAACTTATTTAAAAATAAGTAATAATCATGCCAGATACAGTTATCAGGACAGTTCCTGTGGTGCTTAAGTGATAATTTTACATGGATCGCGCGGATCTTCTAAGGGCGCTTCACACGCGGCGCGTTGCAGCAGCGTTTTGAGCGCCCTGCGTTACTGTGGCTTTGACGTATTTCTATACAAACACACTAGACGAATGTTCTATGTGTTTGTGTAAACTAGGTTGTGCTAACGAGAGTAACATAGTATGAAACTTTTGCAATTCTATTCCACTATCTTAGGTCGTATTTATTTTATTATATTTTGTTGTATACCGATCAATCAGTATATTCAAAAATAATATAATGCAATTATATATTTTTTACAGTTCCTCACATAGAGAATGAAGAAGGCCAGTTAGAAGATATCTTGAGTCGAACTGTTGTCGTATTGTGTATGGAGCCCGCTGCCAAAATTGTTTTACCTGTGAGTATTCGCGCTAATAGTATTTAAAATAATAAAATAGTCTTTTTCAAGAAAATAGGATAAGCTATTGTATTATTTCAATCATATAAAAAAAACAAGTGACTTTTTTGTTTCTCAAATATGTACAAATAAAAAACTTCCCAATCATATTTTTTTTTCAACTATTTTTATATAAATTATAACGCCTCAAATGTTGCCAAATACATTTTTTACAAGCAAATTCACAATCTGTTCTAAACTTTATTATTACTAAATCATCGAGTCTCACGAACACCCTACAATTCAGTAAACCACAAATTAACCAATTAAAATATCCTGTACATCATCAGGTATACCTTGAATGGATGACGTCACCACCCGTGCTAAAGGCCAGTTTAAGTGCAGTGGCCACTCTCACAGCGTTGGACTACTTTCTGCCGCTCGCTGACCGGTTGGCTAAAGCACATCTTGATACTAGTAAGAATTTTGTTTTTTTTAGGTTTTTAGATTTCATAAAACTTTCGTGAAGCAGGATTAAACAATAAAATATTAAATAACTTTGAAATTGAAATATTGTATTTATCATTTTTAGGGCCGATTTTTCAATGCTTGGATAAAACTTATCCGTTCAACAAAGTATAACACGATAATATTAATATGTCACGTAAACGGTCAAATACGGGCAATTAGAATACTTTTTTAAAATGGTAGTTTTATA
The DNA here is from genome assembly GCF_061535455.1 of Colias philodice. Taxonomy (NCBI): domain Eukaryota; kingdom Metazoa; phylum Arthropoda; class Insecta; order Lepidoptera; family Pieridae; genus Colias; species Colias philodice. Next base: position 1,993,451 of record NC_143090.1, read on the forward strand.
CATTATTCGACGAATAAGTTTTATCCAAGCATTCAAAAATCGGCCCTTAAAATATCTAACTAGCTTTCCGCCCGCGGCTTCGCCCGCACAGTCAAAGAAAAACCCGCATAGTTCCCGTTCCCGTGGGATTTCCGGGATTGCGTCATTTTCCCGGGATAAAAAGTAGCCTATGTCCTTTCTCGGGTATCAAAATATCTCCATACCAAATGTCAAGAAAATTGGTTCAGTAGTTTAGGCGTGATTGAGTAACAGACAGACAGCGTTACTTTCGCATTTATAATATTAGTATGGATATAATTATAATTTATAATTATGATCTTTTTACAGATACAACAGGCTGGTCAGAACTAGAGACACGTTGGTCATCCAGCGCGTGGTGGGAATCGAGCGTGTGTATAAAACGCGGCGGTTTGCACGCCGCGTACGGCCTGCTGCGGGCGACACGCGGCAGGCACACGCCCGAGCGGTTGGTCGATACTATGGTGGCGTTGAACAATGTGGAGATTCACTTGTGAGTATATGTATGAGTATATATGCAAAACGCGGCGGTTAGCACGCTGCGGGCGACACGCGGCAGGCACACGCCCGAGCGTTTACTGGATACTATGCTGGCGTTGAACAATGTGGAGATTCACTTGTGAGTATATTCTTATACCATGAAAAGGATTTGTTATAATTTTTAAAAAAATTTCACACTGCACCGACATGTCATCCATCTATTGTCTAGTACAACTTGCTCAGTGTTCAGAAAATTGATTTACACAATGATTTAATAACATATCGTATTTATATTTTTTTAAAGAATATAAAAAATCGATCACGAGGCGGGATTCGAATCCGTGTCTTTCCAACAATCCAGTGCGGACGCCTGACCAATCTTAATATATATAAATCTCGTGTCACAATGTTTGTCCTCAATGGATTCCTAAACCACTTAACCGATTATAATAAAATTCGCACACCATGTGCAGTTCGATCCAACTTGAGAGATAGGATATTTTAAACATGTAGGTACCACGGGCGAAGCCGGGGCGGACCGCTAGTATATATATATGTATATTATATATAATATATACATATCGTATTTTACAATACTTTAATGTTCATACTTTTATCTATTTCAGTGCTGAAAATGAAGAAATCGTTGCGTTATGGATATGCGTCGCTTGTCGTTTAGCATTACACAAAAATGGGGAAGGCAAAGAAAAGATAGACTCAAGAGACTTAGAGGGAGTGAAAAGGAGTGACATAAAAGAGACAAGAGAGAGTTTAGTGGAAGGAAGTGGGGAGGAAAGGGAGTATGGGGGAGTTGCGAGGGAGTTGATCAATAAATGGGCGTTGGATACGAAACGGTCGTTGTTACAAGTAGTAGCATTACAGGCGTCTACTCCTGCGCCTACGAACAGGTGATTCCTTTCTTTTAAGCTTTCCTTTTGCTTTAGCTTTCCTTTGTTTCAAAGGAAAACCCGTATAACTCCTTTCCTTTTCGATTTCTGGAATTAAATCTATTCTATGTCCTTTCTCAGGTCTCAAACTAACTGTTTTGTAAATTTCATCAAAATCTGTTCAGTGGTTAAGGTGTAAAGAGATAAACATAATTACTTTCGAATTTTAAATACTTTCATACATAATGCTTTATGTGCCAATTTATAAAATGTTTTGATATTATCTTCAAAATATGTCTAAAACATTTATTTTTTTCAGGCATCGCGCACTCTGCCGTTTCGCACAATGTATTCTATCTCCCTCTGAAAGTATACTGCGTAGTTACGAGACAGCTATCACAGCAGTCCTGCGTTCGAATCCCGGTGACGTCATCACGTGGGCCAAAACACCGGATTTAAAGAAATTAGTGCGTTTAGCGAATAAGTTGTATCCAGGGAAAGAAGTTTATTTCAAAGAAGAATTGGAAATGGCTGATAAATATAGTTAATTTGTTTTTTCCTAGTATTTTTTTTATTTTATATTCCTAATATAATAGTTTTCGTCTCGAATTTATATAATATTTTTGTTAATTTTTAGCATATTGTTTTTTTTTTTCATTGCAAAAGGCATATCGAATGTTTGTGTTAAACTTTATATTATGTTGACTGATTTTTATATTAAGAGGATGGTTTTAAGATAAATAAAATATATTTTGTAATTCAGTGTTTTATTTCACACAACATTATTCATGACTAGAATTCTATTATAATATATGATAGTATATTTCGCTAACTTATTATTAAAACTATAATTAATAAGGAATCGAACACATCGTTCGCTAAGTTAAGCTATACAAATAAATATAAAGATTAAAGCGCGTCACACACGGTGAAGATACTATAATATTTTATGTTAAGATTCTCTACTATAAAATATTACAGTATCTTAAGATATCCGGTATCAGCGTTCTGACCATCATTTTTCTTTTTGTCATTGCGTACTAAGACCCCTGTAGAACCGCCATCCTGTTACAAATGACCCGAAACACTGACACAAAATTTCGGGTCACGCTGATACCGGATACCTTAAGATACTGTAATATTTTATATTAGAGAATCTTAACATAAAATATTATAGTATCTTCACCGTGTGTGACGCGCTTTAGAATGACAAGAAGAAAGAATAAATCTAAGTAATACTAGTTTATACAGCGTGAAGTATTTTATCTTAAATCTTAAGAAACTATATCTAAGTAAACAGAATATATTAGATTAGATAGTGTTAGATATAACCATTGCATTGTTTTCCTTATGTATAAGTTATATACAAGTAATCAAAACTTGATTTTTTTAATTAATTATTATAGACTAATCAATTAAAATTTTAATAAAATAAATAGGTAATAATAAACACAACACCTGAAACAAAAAAAACTTCTGCGTCCTTTGCTTTCAGTTAGCTCACATATTTCGACGTGCTTTGAATTTTGTTACGTACTCTCAATTTATTTACATAGGAATACATAATTAATCAGACAATTACACTAAATTTCTACCGAGGAAGCAACCTCTTCCCATTATAATGTATGACAAACGCCATAACCCCAGAAGCAGTAGCCACCGCTGCAGAATGAGACGTTTTCATGGCACTTCCCCACAACCAGCCCTTCGGTAACCAGTTGACTATATGTATGATGTCCAGCACAAACTTGGTGCTCGTGAGAGTTGCTTGTGTGAAACGCGCTGGGGCACATTTTGTTCGCTTCGTCTTTAGATTTTGCGCCGCTATATGGAGAGCGCGGATTGATCTGGCAACATTTTTTATTTATTAATCTACGTTAAAAGTGATAGTACCTATAGTTCGATTTGTTGCAAGGTAAATTTACGCTGATAAAATAGCATTTATAAAATAACTAGCTTATCGCCCGCGGCTTCGCCCGCGTTTTCAAAGAAAAACCCGTTCCCGTAGGATTTCCGGGATAAAACCTATCCTATGTCCTTTCTCGGGTATCAAAATATCTCTATACCATAGAAATCTAAATAACAAGACACATAGAAGTGCTTTATTGTCATAATTCGTATGAAAACCGCTGTCGCCAAAATCAACACATTCAAACCGAAAGCTAAACAGTACACACAAGTAAACTATGCCTTTTATTGGACAGCTCGATTTTAGTGAAAACTAACTTAACTATTAAATTAAGCTTTTGAATATGTATCCTAACGCACGAATTTACGGTTTATTTTAGAATAACATCCCTAAGTATATGAGACTTTTTGCTCCAATACGAACAAACGTGATAATAAGAATGGTAGACTGTGTCATTCATTGTTATTTCGATTACTATGGTGACACTCGTAATACTTGTAAATATTCTATAATTTTAAGGAAAAACGGCATTATTTCTAAAAAAAAATATTTTCCGATGAAATATTATTCCTTTATAAGTATAATTACAACTTGTGGAAGAATTTCCGCAATGGGAATTGCTGAAACACACCATGTATACACTCATACGTCTCCAGAGCAACTGAACAGTGACGAATGCAACTGGTGATGTGCAGTGGCGTAGCTATCATAGGGCCAGGTGGTGCAGTGCACCAGGGCCCCGGAGCTCAGGGGGCCCTCAAACCTCAGCTTTGAAAAAAAAAATTTTTTTTTAATTAAAAAAAAAACTTTTACGACACACTAAATTCATCAATGTTTCCAGTAAAAGTGTTCAACTGTCAAAATTAGATGACATCACTGATTTTCATACTGTACGCAGCAGCAACGGTTACAGTGTTACTAATAAATAATTAAAATAATAATGTCCTATAATATTTATTTTATTTATTTAGTATTGACTACCCTCTCAAACACCGAACGACCCGATCGGGCCGCGCTATGACGAATTACGCCATTCTGTTAAACATCGTGCGGCCCGATCGCGCCGCGCTTCCTCATTCGACTTTGGACGAAATCATTGGACGAAACAACGGATAAATTGAAAAAGTATAGAAATGACTTCGAGTCCTTCAAATCCAAGGCCACCGAAACCGCGAGAAAATACGATATCGATACTACCATTCCAGAAAAGCGACGAAGATAAACTAAAAAGCATTTCGATGAATTGGCTTCTGATCACCGATTCGAAAACCAGGAAGAAGTCTTTAGAGTAACTATTTTCAACAATGTACTCGACATAATAATCAATCAGTTAGATGCGCGTTTTATTGGTATGAGTGCAGTTTGTAAATCGTTCGTCTTCCTGATGCCAAAAAACTTGCTTAGCTGGAATGAAACGATTTTACTCGAGAAATGTGATCAGTTTCAGAAGAAATATTGCGATATAATTGGACCCAATTTCTCGCTCCAATTTCTTAATGTATATCATCTGATTCTCCCTCAATTGATGGAGACGTGGTCTATTCGCCAACTTTGCAAAGAAATTATAACAAAATTTGGCGTGCTCGAATGTGGCCTTACGGAAGTGTATACAGCGATGCTACTGTTTCATACAATTCCTGTTACTTCCGCAGCAGCAGAAAGATCTTTCAGTAAGCTGAAGATTATAAAAAAATATTTAAGAAACAGCATTCGACAAGATCGCCTCCGACATTTATCGTTAACTAGCTTTCCACCCGCAGCTTCGCCCGCGCAGGCAAAGAAAAACCCGCATAGTTCCCGTTCCCGTGGGATTTCCGGGATAAAACCTATCCTATTTCCCGGGATAAAAAGTAGCCTATGTCCTTTCTCGGGTATCAAAATATCTCTATACCAAATTTCATGCAAATTGGTTCAGTAGTTAAGGCGTGATTGAGTAACAGACAGACAGATTTACTTTCGTATTTATAATATTAGTATGGATTGCAATAGAAAATGAAGCGGCATCAAACTTGGATTTGAGTGAAATTATAGACGAATTCGCAAAAATTAAAGCGCGCAAGAGATTGTGAATTGGGCGGGGAATTCTGTTAAAAATCGTTTTTTCCATTAATTAATCTCATCTGTATAATAAATATTCTATATTGTCATGTGCGTCGTTGTTTATTTATTCCCTTTTTCTTCTATTAAACACATGGAGATTCTAATCGAGACGACGTATGGATTTAGCCTACTAGGGATAAGTTCACTTACTGTTTTCTATTCTTATTCTTATCAATAATTTTGAACGCAAATATAAGTTCAAACTACGTGGAAAGAGGGGAGGAGGGCCCGATTCTTTCCCTATGCACCAGGGCCCTTGTCCCCCTAGCTACGCCACTGGTGATGTGCAAATCACCTGAGTGGCGACAAGGTCACGCACGCTTACGACTTCTAGTGTCTTGTTATTTAGATTTCTATGCTCTATACCAAATTTCATGCAAATTGGTTCAGTAGTTAAGGCGTGATTGAGTAACAGACAGACAGACAGAGTTACTTTCGTATTTATAATATTAATATTATGGATTACTTGTATCTTAAAGCTAGACTTTGGGCTAAACTATTTAAGCTTATTCTGAGAATAGAGAATCTTTATAGATTTTTAAGTAAAAATATTTACCTTAAAAACCCAACAAAAGCGGACAGTGACCAGAACAGCTTATGCGCTGTCCGAATATTCGTAGCATATTCTTCTTTGATCTTCAGAACACCTGTGTCCACCAGCCACATAAGTTTCTCAGCTTGTAGATACGCTAACGTGAAGATGCTGTTGGTCACTCCTAGAGCTCCCCACCATGGACCTTCCTAGTTTATGTTTAATATCATACTAATAAGAATTCTGTAGGTATTTTTTATTTACGATAGTTACCTAATATATCTTAAAAAATATAAACTTAATCTAAAAAAATTAAAAGCATTCGAATAAATAGCCATTAATTGATTGATTTAATACGTTTTTTAAAATGGCCAACTGTGCTTATAGCCTGAACATTTATTTGGATGATTCGAAATATTTGAAGTACCGAATAACACTCAACATTATGGTCCTACCGTTGTATTGATAAGATTCAAGACAAGAGCATTAAAAAAAAAAATAATGACTGAGATAAGTGAACGATAAGCTGTCGATTGATCTCAAACTATAGAATCGTACTCCTTCCGGATTTCTATCTTCATCCACTACATCTAAGATAATTCGTTTATATATATAAAACTTAATCTTGGTTATGAGAATTGAATAATGTTTGGATAAAAGATGTAAGTACCTACAGGCTACGTACGAACATTCAGAATTCTTCATACAATATTATTATCAATCGGCTATGTGGTATTTTGATTTATGAGTCGTATCGACATTCTTTCAAGTCTCTGAAAATATCAATATGAAAACTGCTCATTATTTTACCAAATCATACAGCCATTTATACTCACATGTCTTCCAAGTCCATAAGTTTGAAGAACTTTAATCGCAGCAGGATCGTCAAAGAGCCGTAGAGTTGCCCGCGCGGACGCTAGTCGAGCGCTCGCGGTTAGCAGGCTCTGTTTGTTCGAAGTGGAGCCCCATAGCTTCAGAGTGTAGCATGTTAGACCTACTACCTGATGGTAGTGAATAAGTTAATAATTGTGTGAATAATTGAGTAAAATATATTTGAAATGGCAAACGCTCGATATTATTAACATAAACCTGCAGGTGCAAATAGGCTACTCAAACTATACTTGTAAATCTTACAATGTTGCAATTAATTTCGACATAGGTATAACTGGCCCACGGCTGCGCTCGTGGTCGAATTAACAATTCTCAAAGACATAAGTTTCATTAAAATCGGTCAAGCCGTTTATGAGTCGTAATCTTCAAATATTAAGTCTAAGTCAAAATCTTACATTTCGACAACTTAACGTTACGTACGTTAAGTTGTCGGAAGTGTTTTTGGAAATCATAATTATTATCCTTATATGTTCAAATGTTTGTTTGTTTGTATTTCTTTCACATAACAATGGAGTGACTAGGTATGATTTTTATGCCTAAATATAGTTAGGAGGCTAGATAGGAATTTCCTTTGACCATGCAAGCGAATCCGCGGGTGACAGCTTTTACTTTTGACCTTTCGGCTAAGCTTCGGATTGAAATGTTATGCTCATACAGTATTAGACTAATCTGTACTGTAGTTTGTTATATATCAACGTAGTATTCATTGATAAATTGAAGTAGAATTGAAGTACTCAGATTCAGAACTTCGACTCATTTCGTTCCAACGTTAAATCAAATCCTAATCTTTAAAGGTATCATCTTAGGTGGTCACTTACTTTATCCCGACTCGCATGTGACTGCAGCAGATCACACAGCTCGTTGACCAAATCCATGGCGGCAACACGATACACTGAGCGAATTTAACTCTATCCAAAATATGATTAGATAATAAACGATAGCCGAATTTTTTGATAAAAATTCATAAGTAATTCGTGATATGCTTTACTAGGATTTCATTATATCGACGTATAGTTATTTGTTAGATGACATTGGATTAATTAAATTTTGCCACCGATGGAGCACTCTGCAGTATATTATGTGATAAAAATTAAGCAGTTTCGTAATTCTGTATGCTCTCTATATAATTGTATTTTTATTTTCTTATACTGAATATTGGATGTCAGTTATTGTTTACTCTCCAACATTTTCTTGATACTCCAACTTTGCAACATCGTGATTCCACCAAAATCGGTTCAGTATTTTTAACGATACCTACTTCTGTAATCTGTTTGAATAGCTTTTTATATATAACGTTTAAGATGTTTGAAAATAAGCACATACTACCTATTATTCTATGATTCTAGACTACCGTAGACTTTATTTTTATAACTAAGCTTTATAAGTACCTACTGAATTAATGTTTTCAAATTAATTCATCTGTTCTGATACATTGGCATTTGAAGTTATAATAAAGAACATATTCATGAATAAATGTTAGTTTAATTTTCCGCCTAGTATGTGCAAATAAATGCAGGTTATATACTTATATACGACTTTTATTGACCTTTTAAAGAGAGGTGACCCTGAAGTTATCTACCATAAATAAATATTACTTACACTTCCTTAGAAGTGAGGCCGCACATTCTAAATTCTATATCCGGTTTAAAAAAATCACTTCCATAGGCTTGGAATGTAGGTAATTGCATTAATTTTAATGGCTAAACCAAAGTTCTAAATATTTCTGTGATAATAGATAATATCGTCAAAATACTATGAAATACTTAGAAAGATTTGAATACATGTGAGAAAAGTCAAATTTATTATTGAAACCAATGTGCAATACAATTGGATTTCATTTGGTTCAAGATATTATAGAAATTTTATTATAATCAATATCTCCTTTAATTGAATACTTTGTTAAAATGTAAAAAAATTATAACAAAAATTACATTTTCATCTTATTCGGGGTAACTTATGTATACAATTTATACTATAAAAATGCACATTCAAACACTGCATACAGTTATAGCAATTTAAACACAAAAAGTAATAATTATACAAATTTATTTAAAATCAGTTTCATACAAGTACCTTTAAATACATTAAGCTTGTAGGAATAAATATATATACAATTTTGTACCATGGAAAATACACAACACGTAATAAGGAACATAATATATTTTGTATGTCATCATATTGTGATATATTAAGGTAAAATGTCTATATAATACATAGAACCCGCATTACAATAATATATGTATTACAATTACCTTAAGTTTAAACCACATTCTTCCTTATATCGAATATTTGTTTACGCGTTTGTAAAAAGCCTTTTTCTATACTTTGTATATTACTGGAAGATAAGATAATGGAAGGAATATTATATACTGAGAATTTCTGTTTATGGTTAATTTCATCTTAATAATAACTCGATTTCCGCTCGAACTTTCCTCTACCCAAATTTTTCCTATCCTGACACCAGCAGATTACTATGCCTAACGATCCCAAACCTGAATCACTATCAGCACTTATATTCTTTAAAGATTTGACATACTATAAACAACTAGACTCACAATCACATTAAAAAGTAATCCGAAGCAAAACTCTGCCTTTTTTTTTAAGTGGGGAAATCTTCCAGATACCCACGGCCCCCGGGGAAGGAGCCATGGGTTATGTCGGATTCTTACTGACTAAAACCCCACCGTGTTCCGTCGAGCCGCTTTAATGATGAGGCCGCGGGTATTGGTTGCAATTCTTCCGCGACAAGCAAAACTCTGCCTTTTTTTTAAGTGGGGAAATCTTCCAGATACCCACGGCCCCCGGGGAAGGAGCCGTGGGTTATGTTGGATTCTTACTGACTAAAACCCCACCGTGTTCCGTCGAGCCGCTTTAATGATGGGGCCGCGGGTATTGGTTGCAATTCTTCCGCGACAAGCAAAACTCTGCCTTTTTTTTAAGTGGGGAAATCTTCCAGGTACCCACGGCTCCCGGGGAAGAAGCCGTGGGTTATGTCGGATTCTTACTGACTAAAACCCCACCGTGTTCCGTCGAGCCGCTTTAATGATGGGGCCGCGGGTATTGGTTGCAATTCTTCCGCGACAAGCAAAACTCTGCCTTTTTTTAAGTGGGGAAATCTTCCAGATACCCACGGCCCCCGGGGAAGGAGCCGTGGGTTATGTCGGATTCTTACTGACTAAAACCCCACACCGTGTTCCGTCGAGCCGCTTTAATGATGGGGCCGCGGGTATTGGTTGCAATTCTTCCGCGACAAGCAAAACTCTGCCTTTTATTATAAGTGGGGAAATCTTCCAGGTACCCACGGCTCCCGGGGAAGAAGCCGTGGGTTATATAGGATTCTTACCGACTAAAACCCCACTGTGTTCCGTCGAGCCGCTTTAACCCATTGAGCCCCGAACGGCCCGATCGGGCCACGACACAATAGATTTTCTATTGTGTCTGTGATTCCGGGGCCTGATGATTATTGATGGCCGCGGGTATTGGTTGGAATTCTTCCGCGACAAGCAAAACTCTGCCTTCGGCCTAGGCGTAGACTTTCAACACAATAAAGTGTTTATTTAAATTAATGCTCTATTGATATCTATATAACGCCGATCGTACATTTTTTGACGACGTTTTAATAGTCGATTATGAGTCTAGTTTATTAATAGTTTCAATGCTGAAAATGATGCAGGCCAGTTTGTTTGATGAAAAGCGTTCTTTTAATCTATAATCCAAAAAATCAATAACATTTGCCCATTAAAAAAATAATTTCGTCATTTATAAATGTATTGAAAAACAGATACAAATCAATATAATATTTATAAATATAACAACAACCTCATAATACCTTTTTCAGATAAAATTGTATAAACAAGTGCAAAATGCTCAAATTCTTTGTTTCAAATAAACAATTCAAACATTTATACAATTTCAAATTATTTAAAACTTTAAGGTTTAACTCAGATTAATTACCAGTTTATTGTCACTATGACACCAAAACATAAACACAAACTATTTACAAAATAAAATTAGTGTGCGCAATCAACCCTGTTACTACCATGAATTAGTTAATAAAGAAACTAAACAATAAAATCTCATGTCATACCCTACAACCCCCACTTTCTGGCAAGAACCATTATTATCACTTCACTATTCACAGTCACTCACTATTTTAATTATTTATTTGAGCAGTCGTTTCCTCGCGAAATACATCGCAATACCGATCACAGAAGAAGTGGTAGCGATTGCTGCTACTTTAGTCGAACCAATTTTCTCTCCCCACAAACACCCAGCGGGTAAACAGCTAACCGCATGGGTTATATCCAGGAATAACTTCCCAACTGTAATTATTTGTAGGGCTAGGCGTATGTCAACTTTCCGCATCGCTTCGCTGACGTCTTCCGTACTTTGGAGGCAATCCCGAGACCACCAGAGATGCCGGAGTGAACGGAAGTTTCTGAAATAATGTATATTGTGTTTCATTTGTATACAATTTATGAATTTTTGATAAATTTTAAGGATAGGAAAATCAGTATCATCAGAATTAGCTCACAATCGCCTAATAATCTCGCCAAAAAAATGTCCGACCGGTATTGTAAAATTGGTAACATATTTTAATTTTTATTGAAATTAGCACCTTATTTCAAGGCAATAATGTTCAAAGTATATTGTATGATGTATAAAAGTGTGTGAAGTCCCATGTCCCCTAGTGGGGTAAGGGGCAGATGCATTATGCATACATCTGTTTCACTGATCGATTTTCTTTAGGGACAAGTAGGTGATCAGCCTTCTGTGTCCTGCCAGACGGAGACATTTTTTTTTCTTCGTCTCCACCGGGAATCGAACCCAGGACTCTACGCTCACGCGTCAACCACTGTACCAAGGAGGCGGTATGATGTATAACACAATAGAAAACTCTGCCTCATACACGCGTAGGCAGAGTTTTGCTTTGAACAATTAATGTGAGCATGATTGAAAGTAGTTGTTTATTGCATGTCAATAATAAACTGCATATTTTATAAATATATAATTATACAAAACTGCAGAATTGTATGAATTGCTTTTTAGTAATCAAAAAATTATCTAATTATTTATAATGAAATAATCAAATAAAAAAATACTAATTATAAGATAATGTAACCTTAAAAAAAAACTGAATGTAAACTGATATTATCGTTTTAAATACAAGATAATTTTCGAATTAAATCATGCATTCACATAATAGTTTTTATTACACACTTCATAGTGTAATGCACTAGGTATTCTTTTTAATACCATGCTAAAAACATATACATTACTTCAAGTTTAGCATTAAATGCAATTTTAAAATACACAAGGGACGTTTCAAACCAGTCGAACCTTCACCTAATACTGCTATGCCATCAACAATCTCACCTACTTAGGTGATCCATAATTTTTTTTTCAAAATATACTTATTAAAAATCTATACTAATATTATAAAGCTGAAGAGTTTGTTTGTTTGAACGCGCTAATCTCGGGCACTACTGGTCCGATTTGAAAAATTCTTTCGGTGTTAGATAGTGCATTTATCGAGGAAGGTTATAAGCTATATATCATCACGCTACGACCAACAGGAGTGGAGCCACGGGGGTGAAACCGCGCGGAGCAGCTAGTACAAGATAATTTTCGAATTTAATCATGCATTCACATAATAGTTTTTATTACACACTTCATAATGTAATGCACTAGGTATTCTTTTTAATACCATGCTAAAAACATATACATTTATTATTTCAAGTTTAGCATTAATTGCAGTTTATTTATTTTATTTATTTATATTTATTTATTTATCCATATACCAGTGTCCTTCACCTTATAGTGGCGACACCTTATATTGCCATATAATCCACAATCTCACCTACTAAGTAATTCATAAAAAAAAATTCGAAAATATATTTATTAAAAATGTCTTATAAAAGTACTTACTGTATAAGTGATATATACAAGCTAGCAGCCCACAGAGCCGTGCTGAACACTTCCAATTTATTCGCTACATCAGGAGTCAGCTTCAAAATCCCCACATCATGTAACCAACACGCTTTCTCCACTGGGAGAAACATTTGGTCCACACAATTTGCTAACACTCCAAGAGTCGCTGCTATTTTTGATGACTCCTGTAATAAATTTTTATCATTTTTATCGATGTCAAAGGTGTAATTGCAACATGATAATATCAGTATTAGGGGCAAAGGTTGTATAATTTATAAATAAAAAATTTAATATAAGTAATAAAATTTTACTATCAGACAGTTATTTATAGCATTTGCAAATGAATGAAAGTCAACGTAATATGGACCTGTATGATTCTGTTTCTCTTCTTTTTATGGAGTTTTAAATAATTAATATTCTATTGTGACTAGACTTATTGAATAATGGAAGAATATTTTTGATTTTTAATGCTGAAAAAGAAGCTAAGAAGAAATACACAGTAATATGACTGACTGGTTGGCTTGGTTGGTAGTGGCCCTGCCTTCCAAGCCAGAGGTTGTGGGTTCAATTCCCACCCGGGGAAAATATTTGTATGATGAACATAGATGTTTGCTCTGTGTTAATTATCTATATAAGTATTTATTTAAAAATTATATATGTATGTTTATCAGCCATCTAGTGTCCATAACACAAGCGAAAGCTTAGTATGGGATCAGATTGTGCCATGTATGAAAATTGTAATGAAATATTTATTTATTTATTATAATACCCCGACTTACACTACCCTGTTTTATACGAATATGTAGTTACACGGTATAACGGTTAAATGATAAAGTATTATTCTATTAATAGTTCTATTGTTTGCTTTTGTAATATAAATAAAATCCATACTAGGGTCAATCAACTTTTTTACCGACACTGAAAATAGGTTAACATTTTTTTTTCTGTGTTTTTTTATAATGGAATATTTGAATTATTTCAGTTATTTTCGGTAACACATTAAATGAATATGTGTTTTCTTAAAAAAGCAGCGAAGTTTATCGGATATTTTTCTTAAAATAGACTAAAATATCTACCCAAGTCATTTTTTTTGTCACTTGCGTTACTAAAAAATTGATCAATTTATAAATAAAAAGAAAATCATTTTAATATATTTTTTTAATGTATTTATTTTCTCATGCAAAATCACATCATTTGGCACCTATGCCATGGTAATCATTTTACCTGTTTTACCTCAAATTATAAACAACATGTATGCTGCGTTACCAACGTTACATAAACATGCTTATTTTCTCTATTATATCTTTTCAAGATACCGTAACTTGCTTAAATTTTCTGAGATCAAAGGAAATATTCTACTATTATGATTAAAATAAAATAACAATTCTTAGAAAATCAACAATACATTAATTATCATTACAACTGTTTATAAATTATGGGGACAAAACGTAACTCTAGAGACAAATTTGGTAACTCAGGATAATACTTACTGTGTTTATGTGTTGAACCATTAAAAATAAACCTTTATACCTCGTGAATAAGACTTAAGTATTATAACAAAATAGTATAATCTACCTATCTTTGTCAATTTTTTGAAATATTCTTTGAAATCAAGTAGGAACCTATCATTTTTCAAAAACATCTATTGCTGTCTTAAACTCATAGTATGTCCTGTGACCTCTCTTGATAAAAGCAGGAGCTGGCAATATTTTATTGACATCATCGTAACTGATGTAGCAGATATCCATCTCATCCAACCTGAATCTTTTTGCGTCTTTGGTAAACTGGAAACTGGTGAACTGGAAGGTGTGGTGGCCATAAGATTTTCTAAAGTTTTTTGTTTTTGCGGTATTGCCGCTGTCGCAATTTCCAAATAATATAAGCATTACGCTTTTCTTTTGTAGTCAAGTCCTTAACCAGTCTTTTAGTTTTATGATAGAGTTCTCTGTGCTTTCTTTTAGCCTCTTCGTATTTTTCTGGATTCTTTTTAAGTTGTATGATGTAATCTGAAAGTAATTACGTGATTTAATACCTCACCATAAACATAAAACACATCACAATTTCATTTACTGTCTCAGGAGTTACCAAATTTGTCTCTAGAGTTACCATTTCAGTAACGCAGCATACAAGTAACTCAGTAGACATTTTTTAAGTAACACCCGATTAAATAAAATTGTCGCATCATATTTATCCTGACCATTTAAAATTAAAACCCAACAACCTTCGAAGTTAATTTGATTATTATTAAAATACTAGCGACCCGCCCCGGCTTCGCACGGGTGCAATGCTGATACTAAATACACTACAGAAAAACTGTGAACGTTGTATATAAAAATAATATAGCGGCCCGCTCCGGCTTCGCCGGCCGGTACCACCGCAAACGCTACGTCCCGCAATTTTTAAATCTGTAATATCTTCGAAAATATTCACTTAAATCATATGGTGTAAAGGGCCATATAGATCTATATTAAATTAACAATATATTCAAGGTATTTAATTGGTTAAAGATTAATGCTGTATTGGTTAAAATCGCATCGAAAATTAGCCATTATTTGTCGTAAAAAGTAAATGACAAAAAAAAGTTATTGTGGGTTATCCATAAGAGATAGACATATACCATCGCGGACTTTTCTGTAAACCTTTTCAATGTGTATAATACTTAGTACATTATTTTGATAAAACTCGTAGGGTTCAGCCTGCGTTTGCAATGTAAGCGGAGAAAATGTAATTTTTTACGACATCACATTAGAAACCTCAAAAATAACAGTACTTCTCCACTATTAATGGATGTTATTAGACATATAAACCTTCCTCTTGAATCACTCTATCTATTAAAAAAAACCGCATCAAAATCCGTTGCGTAGTTTCAAAGATTTAAGCGTACAAAGGGACATAGGGAAATAGGGACATAGGGACAGGGAAAGCGACTTTGTTTTATACTATGTAGTGATTTACCTCTTTATCGAAATAATCCGGTCACTCCGTTGACACCGAATAAACACACGCGCACTCCGCAGATAGATGGTCGGCAACTGGCGGCGTTCGGCTCACGTCAAAGAGATGCCACCGCGCCGACAAAGACTTTAGGCGACACGGGATTCTATTCGCGACAGCTAGCGACATCTAGCGTATCTTTTCTAGTAGTTTTGGCAGGTAACTCAGCATACACATTGAAATGTAATTAATTAGGGACAGAACTTTTACACTTTTTAAAAATGTAATAGAATAAGATTGTTCCACTTTTTACCAACATATAATAAACTTTATTTAATCATGCAGAATATTCACGAATAAGTATGAGCTATTCCATAGAATTTCTTTTCAGCATGCAGCAATAACTAACGTTACTTCTCTCTGGGGACAGCTCCGTTTTATATGGGAGGCGAGAAATAGTATACAGAGTTACCATATTTTTTCTGTAAATGTAATGCTTATTATCAAAATTGACTGTGCATTATAATCATTTAGGAACGTATCAACCTAAACGTAAATTATATTTTTAAGAAATATTTTAATTTTCTGTAATTTGAGACCTAAAGCAGCTGGGACATGGTAGTGTCGGTTAAAAAGTTGATTGACCCACTAATATTATAAATGCGAAAGTACTGTCTGTCTGTCTGTTACTCAATCACGCCTAAACTACTGAACCAATTTGCATGAAATTTGGTATGGAGATATTTTGATACCCGAGAAAGGACATAGGCTACCTTTTATTGCGAAATATGTACCACGGGCGAAGCCGGGGCGGACCTCTAGTTTATAATAATTATACAGAAATTCCATCATTTAACAAAATAATACTACACTTTAACTCAACTTTTTAACTTATTACTTACATGTTTGCCAAAGCCATAATTATAAGTGTGTCTCATCATAGGGATATCATCAAACAGCCTTAACATCATCCTTGCATTAGAGAGGCGAGACCCAGCGGTTTGCCATGGCTTGTCTCCCTTGATGCACCCATATAACTTGAATGTGTAACATGCTAGACGGACTACCTGAAATTTAAAATGCCAACTTTAAATATAATTTTAAGTTCTTTAGGCTTAGATTTTCTTGTTTAAAATTTGTAATTAGTTGCTGTATTTAATAATGAGCATAGGTAATTACTAATTAGTGATTATTTTTTTTATCTCATTAATTTACATACTAGGCCACAACTGTTTTCCTTGATTAATGTGTGTAATAAAAATATATACCTAGGTTCAAAAAAAAATCAGCAGTATTCTACAAAATTAAATTTTTACTTAAATACATTTTTTACATAAGTACATAAATAACTTAAATTGTAAAGGTGTTGCATACATTTAAGCATGTAAAAATCTATTAATACCGCAGATTCTAGTTTGAATTATGGGACAACTATTTCCTGTTTAATTTGCAAATATCAAGGGTGAACAAGTTAAGATTTCCGCATACTTTACCTTGTCTCTTCCATTGTAACTATCCAAAAGTTCGCACACATCTTCTAACACAGTCGACATTTTTAAAACAAATGATTTGATATATCAATTCACTGATAACGTATCGCCTGCGAAAAATCGCACACGTCTATTGATAAGAGCTTCTGTTTGATAAATAAAACATTTTCCCATACTCCACGTGGAAGCGAGACCTTGATTTCGAAAGGTGCGCGAGTTCAATTATTAGTTCAACTTGAACGACATTCTAATTGAACCAATCAAACATATGTTACGCGATGTCGTCAGTATCAGAAATTATAGAAACACAATGCAATTTATACAAAAGTGAACTGCAACATTCAGTGTTGCCACATGCCAAATCGATAAATCTGGATATAGTAGTCTAAAAATCTGTATAAAATCTGTATGAAATCAAACCGTAAGCTGTTTAAAATCTGAATGGTATGTTTGTTAAAGAAAACATTGGATTGTACTTAAAACTTTATTGATTAAAAAAATACATACTTTTATTCATTTTATTAATCAATTTCTTGTGAACATTGAGCTTAAAACATGGCTCGTTATTCAATAATTGTTTTGTCAAAATTAGCCCCTCCATCGTTTCGGTGCCTAAATGGTTCCTGGTTTTTGTTTTAATTAAATTAATAGATGAAAAAATCCTTTCATGTAATCAGAAAACGTAGTCGACTCGTAATCATCGTAATGAACGAATGATTGATTTGCAAACATTAAAAAGAAACAAATACATTCATTCGTTAACAAAATACATGTTTCGGGAAATCCCCAGAAGAATATACAATTATTGTTTGTTTGTTCCGAGGGAAATCCCCGATGTACGCCATGAATGTTGCCGGATTTAAACAACTGTATAAAAATAATATACTTAGATAATGGATTATTTTATCATAGTAGTGTCCTTATCCAAAAAAGGTTTTAACAAATGTATAAAATTTACTTTGCTTATCAATTATTTTATCATAGTTAGTGTCCTTTACCTAAAATCTGTATAAAAGTAAAGCCAAATCTGTAATCTGTATAGTGGTCTTAAAATCTGTATAGATACAGATAAATCTGTATATATGGCAACACTGGCAACATTCACCAAATATCAAATTAAAAAAATGTCAATTTGCCTTTGCGAAATGACATTTTTGACATTGGCATGACGTAGCACTGACACGACGTTTTTAAATGAAAAATATCCCCGTTTTGCAATTACAGCACTAGAGCGCATTATGCGGCATAATGCTTAACGTTGAATGTTCCAACTACAGCAACGCTTCGCACAATCGAGCACTAGAAAAAGTAATACGCGTGAATTGATGCGTGCAATCGATTTATCGATATAATTAATAATTGTTGGAAAAAAAATTAAAACTTTCGTTTCATTGTAGTTTTTTCGAAATAATCAAAGTTAATTCAAATTGTGTTAAAAAAATAAATATAAGTATGGATGAAGGTACATAAAAACATTGAAAAAAATGTTAATGAAATAATCAAAATACAAATTACTTAAAATAAACGTAAATATTTTTCAACCAATTATTGTATACCACTTTATTTACACACTAGCTGCTCCGCACGGTTTCACCCCCGTGGCTACACTCCTATTGCCCGTAGCGTGATGAAATATAGCCTATAACCTTCCTCGATAAATGGGCTATCTAACACCGAAAGAATTTTTCAAATCGGACCAGTAGTTCCCGAGATTAGTGCGTTCAAACAAACAAACAAACAAACAAACAAACAAACAAACAAACAAACTCTTCAGCTTTATAATATTAGTATAGATTAATGAGGTTATTGCTAACTCTATGAATATTTTTTTTTCAACACTGAACGTGCGAACGAGCGCAACCTGCTGGTGCGTTTCACGTTCCAATTATTAAGCATCAGCATAATTCGGAATTGTGCGGCACTGAGTCGCATTATGCTCTGTAATTGGAAAACAGCCTATGCATATACCCCTTAATAAAAATAAGAAAAATACTTGTAAAATCTATTTTCTTGTAGAAGTCGAGTTAAAATCATGATCTAACAAACCTAGGTTGGTAAATTTGGCTGTTTTCCAATTACAGAGCATAATGCGACTCAGTGCCGCACAATGCCAAATTATGCTGATGCTTAATTGGAACGTGAAACGCCAGCAGGTTGCGCGTTCAGTGTCGAAAAAAAAATATTCATAGCGTTAGCAATAACCTCATGTGTAAATAAAATGGTATACATAATAATTTTGAAAAATATTTACGGTTATTTTAAGTAATTTGGATTTTGATTATTTCATTAACATTTTTTTCAATGTTTGTACCTTCATCCATACTTATATTTATTTTTTAACACAATTTGAATTAACTTTGATTATTTCGAAAAAACTACAATGAAACGAAAGCTTTAATTTTTTTTCCAACAATTAATAATTACTAACGATAAATCGATTGCACGCATCAATTCACGCGCATTACTTTTTCTAGTGCTCGATTGTGCGAAGCATTGCTGTAGTTGGAACATTCAACGTTAAGCATTATGCCGCATAATGCACTCTAGTGCTGTAATTGGAAAACGGGGTTTATCTTATTTATCTCTAGATAAATAGGTATTTATCTTTTCTATATATACTGTATATTCATTAAAACGTCAATTTGGCATTGACAATTGACATATTTTGTTTATGATTTTGACAATCGCAAAAGTTGTTCAATTTGTAAAATCTTTTTTATTTAAATAAATACTAGTTAGCAATAAGACTAATGCTATCAATTAAGTTAGGCATATAATATAGAACGTAAAAAAGCAAACGATGAAAGCGTTTTCTATAAGCGACATACCAGAATTTTCCAATAAGGACCGCATAGTAGTAGTCGGAATAATAGGAAAGTCTCCCTATCGATATCCAAATAAAGCTAGTCCTCTTGTAACTGTACCTGCCTGGGAAGAAGTAAGGCATTTTTATACTATCTTCCTGACTTTCCATCTATATATATTCAGTCTCTTTTGTATTAATTTAGAGTTTGGTTATATGTTGTTTCTTTTATGTTTACTGTCAACGATTCATATCGAATTTCTTTCAGAATGGTATCCAATGTCACTGGGATGAAAGGCAAAGCATACTCTACCTTCACGCAGTCACATATCTCGACACGAAACAGTTAACAGCCCTCGCAGAGGATTTAAATGATAACTCAACTAGTACAGTCAAAGATGCAGACGCGGCACACTGGCTTGTCGCATCTGGTGAACTAGCTATTGATTCTTGTAAAGCAATAGCCTTGCTTTTTCATTTGTGTCATATTGTTATATTGTCGTCTCCCACTCCAGTGTTTGATTTGGGGTACTTGCAGTTGTTTAAAGCTGTGGATGCTTATAGGTAAGTCACTGGGAATAAATATTTTAATATTAAAGATTTATCTAATTGTAAGACATTGTAAAGTAAACTTATTTTGCTTAAAATATACTAAACTAGAGATCCGCCCCGGCTTCACCTGTGGTACATATTTCGCAATAAAAGGTAGCCTATGTTCTTTCTCAGGGTCTAAAGATTATCTATGCCAAATTTCATCAAAATCGGTCCAGTAGTTTATTCATGAAAACCATACATACATACAAACCTTTCCTCTTTATAATATTAGTATAGATAAACTTTAATAGACATTCAAATACATATTTATTTTTTCAATAAGACTTCTAGAAGCACTTTTGAAATGACATGAAACATTTTTGCCATTTACCTGTATTATATAGATATTCAATTTAATGATTTTTCTTATATTATTCATATATTTTGTATGTAAATATTTCAATTCATTAAAATAAGCAGTTTATTACAAAATACAATCATATTATGAACTTGCATAACTTACATTTTTTAATTTAACACACAGAAATGAGTTAACGGGTCTAACAACAACAGCGTTACTGGATGCTGGTGTATCTGGAGCTTGGGAGGCCCATGGTAGGTCCTGCTGTCCTCGTCTCCTGTTCCACTTCAGAAGAGCCCCAACACCACTGCGCAAGAACCCAGCTGGCTTGAAACGGCTGGAGCATGCCGTGGAGGACCAAATATACTTTATTTTGAGGAAAGCTAGGATTATTACTAATGTATGGTAAGAATATCCTTTATTGCTATAGACATAAAAAAGCAATAGACAATAAATTAAAAAAAAGCAAATGGTGGCCTTGTCACTAGGTAGCGATCTCTACCAGGCAACCTTTACAGTAAAGGAAAGAAATAAAACAAAATGTGGGTGAGCAAAAACAAGGCAACTCAAACAAGAAAAACAGAATAAAATATTAAATAATGCACGGTATATTAAACTACACTATGTAAACATATAAATAAAATAAAAATTATGTGTATTTTTTTAATTGCTTACACTTCGCTTTTTCACCTATAAGTTATTCCTTCTAATATGATGTATCTTAATGTATTTTAAATTCATTAAATTGGGTTTAGCAATATTTTTGTGAAAACAACACCTAAATTATATGTTTTGTAATGAAAAAAAAAAACCTATTATATTATTTTCAAAATACAGTCTAAAGAGGAAATAAAATAAATATACATGATTAAATGATAATATTTATCTACTAATCTGTCTTTTCAGCGCAAAATCACTATTTGCAATCCCTAAAAACGAGGAATTCGTATACATAAGTGCAGAAGAAAACAATGGTAATGCTAGAGACATGAGTTCTCTAGTGCGAGGGCTTGTACAATTATGTTCAGGCACACAAACTGAAGACACAGCTCGACCAACTTTTGGGCAATTTCTACAGACACACCTGGATGTGGCATTTGGAGAAGGTTTTGATGATAATGTTGGAAAATATGCTATGAGCACGTCGTTTTTTGAGGTATTTGGAATGGATATTTAATTTAAATTTAGCTGAATCGAGTTTTCACATGTTATTTGATGGTAGGCAATAGAAAAACCATTTGCTATTATACCTTAGGGTGTGCAGATAAACAATGATTTATTGAGTAATTTCAGTTAAATCAAAAAAAGGAAAAAAAACCTATTGTTAAAGCAAAATCTTAGTTTTATCGATGTATGTATATGTAGCAACAAACATTTATCCCATACTTTTTGAAGTGAAACTTCTTTAGGCGGGTTGAGAGTTAAATTAATACTTTATTTGGGGCTAGAAAATTGTTTAAATAGATTTTCTCTTCTAGCTTCCAAGCGCAAGTTCATGGCGTTCGGCCGCTCAAGCTCTTACCCAAGTCTACTTGAAGGAGTCTCCAAAAGTCGACGAAGACCAGGAAGCAAGCGGAGCCCTCTTTGATGCTGTAGCAACGGATGTTAGATTCTCGCAAGCTAGGTGTGCTAAGGTAAATTGTACTCTATTAGTATGTACTAAGGTTGCTTTTCATTTAAAATGTGTATTAAAATATTTATACTTTTTTATAGGTATTGCCTATAGCTCAAGCGTCTTATGCTGAAGGTCTACCATCTCACTATTCAAGCCAACATCATGCTCATAAGGTAAGTATTAGTGACATTTTTTTTATTATTCCGTCAGTCCTCGGATCACAGACACAATAGAAAATCTATTGTGTCTCGGCCCGATCGGGCCGCTCGGTGGTCAATGGGTTAAATTAAAGCATTACATATTATTAAAGTTGTAAGAGGGCCACTGGAAATGTACTTAATTTTATTTTATTTTTGCATTTCCTGCATTTCTCTGAAAACTCAAATTTATTTAGTAGGTAAATATTTTAATGATGCTTTGAAACTTATCGTTTTCTTCGTGTTGCGTGATGTAATTCGCGTTCAGTTATTTTATACCTACACGTCCATCTGCTTAACCTTTTTAGTTGCGGAATTAAGTAATACCAAAAGTTACAAAAACGATTTTTATGTATATGCGAAATTATCTTAACTAGTATTCACACAATACTTAATATCCCAGGTAACCGTAGCCCTAGGAGTAGTATCGGCAATGGCCCGCGGGCCGCTAGCGCGCGGCGCCCGGGCCCGCCTGCGTGCCGCGTGTGCTGCCACCTGGCGGACACGGCGCTTGTGTGAAGCACCCTCGCTCACTTCGCACCCCTGTATCAACCCTGACCAGTGAGTATGTAGATATGTGGGGGTAGTGGTGATACTACCACAAGAGGGTCTATAGTCGATCCAAAAAAAATGATGAAAAAAAAACACTTTTCCCTTATACAAAAGTCCCTTCCTCTGGAAGGAAGGGGAAATGAAGAGCAACCCCAAAAAAAGTGGGTCCATAGTAGAAATGGCTCGTGGGCCACTAGGGCCGCTTGAGTAACGCGTGTGTCTTCAGTGTCTAGATAAAAATAATATAAAAAATTAACAGTATGTTGTGGTAACAAACCCAAAAAATACAGTCGAAATGAGAACCCACGAAAATATTCACATTTCCAGTTAAAAGTTATCAAACTATTCGAAATTCAGTCTCCCTTTAAACCTTTATTTTACTTTTTATCACATTTAATTATTCACCCCTCTCTATACATACTAAAAATTTATTTCACAGTGACAGTACCAAAGACCACTCATCCGGCGTCCGCTACATAAGCGTGTGTAACTGCGGTCGCAGTAAATGTTCCCGGGACGACCCGTACACGGTCAAAATGGCGAATTACACCTTCTACACTTACGCGGCGGAGGAGTGTGGTGTGTGTAACACGCTGCAGAGTGTGGAATTTCCAGTGTTCCAACCGTCTACCCCGAGTTTTAGGTTAGTTGATAGTTATAAGCAAATTATCTGTGCTTTGTATTATAGGGCTTTTGTTTTTGGTGTACCAAAAACACCGGATTAATTGTAAATAACGATAGAATACTAGCAAATTATTAGCAGAATACAATTAGCTGTATCGTTATTAAACTTAAAATAAGTCATTCTGATAGAACTACAAAAATTAATGCTGAAGTTATAAATTTTATGACTAGTAATAAATTTTATGTTAATATTTTAATTTTGCTACAGAGTTCAACAAAAAACGTTCAGTCACGTTACCTTCGAAATGTTATCAAAAACTTCCACTGCTTATTTCAATCATTTTCCAGAGCGGCATCACTAAAAGGATCTTCACAAGAAACCCAAGAAAGACTGGAGTCTCAAGTGGACGAAGACTCCGCAGAGTCACCGGGTGCTTCGCCCCCGCGTTCCGAAGGCTGGTCTCCACCGGATGAACTGTCTCCAGGGTCTGAAAAAGATGAGGAGGAGGAAGTTGAACTGCAAAGTGATGACGCTATTGATGTGATGCCGGTCAGAGAAGATACAGCTAAAGGTTGGTTTACTGATGGTCCTTCGAGTCGGATATCTTCCGGCAATTGTAATGCTCCTACATTTTTATTGTGTAACTAGCAGTGAAAGAATTTTTTTGCCATTCTTTGGATATAATTTTAATTACAATTGACTTACTTTATATTTGCTGCGTCATTCCAAGTGCTGGATATTTTAAATTAACTAAAACGTAGCTTATAGGGGTAACTGCAAAATAAACCAATATTACATTATTTGATGTGAATTAAAATTAAATAATCAGTGTATTATTTAGTAAACATGTCATTAAAATTATACTACTAAAAAATACTTAATTTTTGACGTGACAACGTCTTATAATTCGATAGAGCCGGCTGCACGCACGAAAAAACATGATTCATGCGGCGTTACCTCGCTCTGAGGCGTTCCACGTAAGGCTTGAAGTGCAAGCGAGAGCGCGGAACGAGCGCAATCAGACGTTGTCACGTTCAACTATCGTCAGTTAATCGACTTTACAGACAACCAATTTTTTTTAAACACTGTCACAGAGAAAGCAATAAGCCGGCAGCCATCAACAACCGAGTACTTACCAGGCATGTTGCACATGACAAGCCCGGCTGGTCTATTGCCGCCCTTCCCGAGCTGGTCTCTGGTGTGTTTGGGAGCTTCGTCCCTGTATTCTCATAGTTTGGGTCTGCCTGAACACTTGCAGCCTGGGTTCCTGCCACATACTAATTATTTGTTACCCTGGGATTGTACTGTGCGGTGAGTGAAAAAAAAATGATGAAAATTTTAATTGAAACAATAGTTGATTTGAAGAAATTTTGCCAAGAACTTCTAGATAGAGAGAAATTTTGAATGTGTGGAATGCAATGTCAACATTTTTATTCGTTTTACTGAACTTTCTCCTTACAGTTACTACTCTTTTACTTATTGCTTTTCCATCATCCTTATTTAAGTTTCCATCCATATCTCGTCATTGTTAAAATATCAATTATATCTCAAAAGATTACATTTGAATCACTTACAGAGAAATACAGTTAACAAAATAGTTGATAGAGACAAAAGATATCTATTCAAGTTGCCATCTAAATCTCGTCATTATTTAATAATCAATTTGTTAATTGAAGTGAAACTTCTTTGTTCGGGGTTGGAAAAAAATTTAGTGTAACATTTTTTCGTTACCCGTGACATTTTTCCGTTACGCGCCATCTTTTTCTTATCTCTACCACGCGTGATTCAACGTATTTCTGTAAAGTTGCATATAGTAAATTATTTTTTGAAAAATAAGGTCATAAAGAAGTTTCACTTCTTACGTGTGTACACTAGTACACGCACAATTTTTTTTTAGTAGCTAGTTTTCAAAATAATATTTGTTTTACAGAATGGAACAAGCGAATGTATGGCGCACGTCCACTAGAGGGCGCGGTAAGGGCGGCGCGCCACATAACCTTACTGTGAAGATATTTATTGGCTTTGAGTATGAATGCCCTAGAGGACACAGGTAATGATTTTTTCTTTCTATATTGGTATTTTTTTTTGTAATGAGACACTTTTTGATTTCACCATTTAAGGTATTTAAAAAAATATGTTCATATTTTCTTGAATAATATGTTGGTGGTCTTTTACATTTTATGCCATTGTATGTTTACACTATAATTAGATGTCTTATTATATTCATTAAAGTTAATTATGTAATCGAAACATTTTTTATGATTTTGTGTTTCCCTTACTGTATGATATTAAGGTAAACTAGCAAAACACGCACAAAAACTTTCTTTATTTTTGCGTTTCGCCATATAAAATCGTAAAGGATAGACTTGTTTGCTACAGCATCTTTTTCTGAAAGACCTTATATCCGGTACTCACAGTAATAGTCCAAGATCCCAGAGCGATAAGACATAACTTATTTTCTAAAAGATGAAACTTTAAGTTCTCAGTAGTGTCTCATGTACTTTGTATACCTGCGTGTTTGTGAAGTTTGCCCAGTGACACCTAGGCAGATACCAGGTGAGAAAGGTGACTAAAAATAAGAGTTACTTTACTTAAATTGTTTTTTAGGTTCATGATGTCGTCCCCGGACACAGTGGTAAACGGGGGCGGTACAGCGTGGGGTGGTCCCGGGGCCACGGGCGTGGGGGCGGGGGCACGACTCGCTGCTAGTGCCATGCCGCTATTCGCACCGTGCATATGCCGGCCCAGTGCCATGTTGGCGCAATTGATGCGCCTGCATGTTGTCACGCCGAAGGCTAGCGTGCATGTCACGCTGCAGCCGAAGGTAATTAATTGGTAGAGGGTGGGGGGATAGCCCTATATAGTGCAAGGTAATATGTTCTGTGGGGGGGAGCATGGCTAGATGCTAGTGCCATGCCGTTATTCGCACCGTGCATATGCCGGCCCAGTGCCATGTTGGCGCAATTGATGCGCCTGCATGTTGTCACGCCGAAGGCTAGCGTGCATGTCACGCTGCAGCCGAAGGTAATTAATTGGTAGAGGGTGGGGGGATAGCCCTATATAGTGCAAGGTAATATGTTCTGTGGGGGGGAGCATGGCTAGATGCTAGTGCCATGCCGTTATTCGCCCCGTGCATATGCCGACCCAGTGCCATGCTAGCGCAATTGATGCGCCTGCATGTTGTCACGCCGAAGGCTAGCGTGCATGTCACGCTGCAGCCGAAGGTAATTAATTGGAGGGGGGATGGCCCTATATAGTGCAAGGAAATATGTTCTGCGGGGGGGAGCATGGCTAGATGCCATGCCATTTAGTGCCATGCCCCTGTTCGCGTGGCACTTGCACGTGGTCACGCTGAAAGCGAGCGTGTATATCACGCTGCAGCTGAAGGTAATTGGGGAGATCTCTACTCTTGGCTAGTGTGATTAATTCTGCCTTAAATGTATCCATGTAAGGGGAAAAAACAACATTCTAGCCTTGATCCATAATTGTTATGTATGCATTGTATATCATCTACCAATATCACACAATTCGTCTTATGATTTATTATCATAGAAAGAACACAGTGAAATTCGTATAATGGACGACATGCTATTCGACGACCTCAAAACGTAGCAATTTAATTTATTTCTACGCACTACGATAACTTTTCTCCAACACGCCTTTAAAACACTGTGAATTATTTTTATTTATATTTATTTATTTATTTAGCATAAAATTCGGATATCGCAGATCCATATTTTGTTAGTAAAATAAAAAAAAACCTAAGCATTAATGTTAGTAATTACATCTAAATTAACAAGTCTTCATTTCAGGTGCAACCAGTACCCCTTGGGCCGATATTCATACCTCAGCCAGATTCAGAAGGGCCCATAAAACTCAGTGCTTCAGCTTACTGGATCCTACGCCTGCCCTATATATACGCGGATGAAAGAGGCCCCATACAACGGCCTAGGACAGCTTCTGGCCACATGGGGACAATGCTTACACCCTTGTTTGGGTTGCAAGAATAAAAATATAATAATAAAGTGGTTGTTTTATTTCACTGATATTCTAATTTCTAACAGGAAAATTTTCACTCAATCCTACCGCTAAAGGTTTGTAAGGGTGTATGAATGTATGTTTATCCTTTCACTTAAAATGTTACTGTTAGTGTTGTGTATGAGAAGATAATAAGTTTAAATGAACTTACCAAGCGAGTAGAGCCTAGGGAGTTACTACTTAAATAAATTTTATTTTAACTCACCTACTATCCTTTATAGTTTGATTCTATAATCTATTTATACTGCGCAACGGCTCGTCGGCTCCAAAAAGCTTATTTCCCAATACAAGGAAAAACATTTTGTTAAGTTGCTTAATTTATTCTATAAATTTGATTGTTATCGGGCTCGTGGTATCTTGCTATTAATGTACCACCATGAACTTTTTAAATAAACAATAAAAATACATTGATTCATATTATGTATTACTGTGCCTTTTTGCAAATTGACAATACAATTCTTACGAAATTATTTATAAATTTACCTTTTATCAGTAGAATTCGTTCGCTTTAACCGCCGGTTCACACAACTTAATCCAGCATAATTGGTATAGTGTATCATATTATATGAGATAAAAAAAATAGGTAATTTTATGTTTATTTAACACAAATAAAAATCTTGTTTATAACGCGAATTTACAAAAACAGAAAACTACATATGTATACAGGTGGTATACAGATAGCTATAAGTTCGAATTTCGAAGTGTATTTTTTTTTCCCATGATTTTTTTAACGATTAGAAAAATTATTTGCAAATAATATTCAACATATAATTATATTTGTTTACAATAAAAAGGTATATTTTTTTTGAAACTGCGCGACCTTTCAACTTTATTCCACAGCTGATGTCTCCACTTCTACTTTTATTTCATTCATCATTGATAATTATTTTTTTTGTATTCATGAGAAGCATAATATTTAAAATTCCACCCAATTATCTAAGTTAAAATTAGATTTCATCAATATTTGAACTATCCAAAATAACTTCGCGATGTTGACGCATGCGCTCTCTGCTGGCAAATTTTAGAACAAAATGCGCGGGAAACTCAATTCGAATGTTTTCAAATTTTTCATCTTCGATATGTGTAATTTTTTTTTTCCAAGTTTTGATAAATAATAATAAAAAGATTTTTTAATAATAATAAAATCAATTTTGGTATTGTTTTTGTTTGTTTGAATTAAAAAATATCAACTTGATATGAAAGTAGGCGTGGTTTACCACCCCTTTCACAATTGGTGGGGAGCGTGGTGGGGGGGTGCGCTTCGTGCTGCGCTGCGCTCTGTGTCGCCGGCAGTTGTCGGAGTGGAACCAACGCGTGAACAAGTCAGCAGGAAACTCTGCTAGTTTTGATACTCATCGGCAATTGAAACTTTTCGGCGGCGCCATGCCGCTTCTGCAACAGGTTGGTAATTTTTACAAGTGTTCTGTAGTTATAGTTTTCGTTCTTGAATCTTTTCTTTTTCGTCTGGTTAGTTTAACTTCTATAAATTTAAATATCGCGCGCATATTTAAATAAACGCTCCATTTATTTTTTCTACCTTCGTTTATTTTAATTTTTCATCTACCCTTATTCTTCCAATTTCAAAATTTAATTGAAGCTTTAGATTGTAGATTAACGCTTATTGTTAATCTTTGAACAATTTACAAATTATTTTATTTTTTCCAAATATAAACCTACATACAAAGATGTTCTCTCGTTAATATTCTACTTTCTGCAGGATAATGGTCGTGGCGGCGGTTCGAGAGAGAACCGCCGCTCTTTTGCGGAGTTTTTGGGATTCGATGCGTCTCAGCTCACAGAACCAGCAGCGGCCCCAAGGGCCTCGCGCAGTAATGTACGTAGTTTTTTTTATATATTTTCCATTTTTATTATATTGAGGGTAGTTCTTTTTTAAAAATATAAAAGCGCGTATTTTTCTCTTTAGTAAATTTTGTAGAGTTTCGTGAACTTTCTGCAACTGCTCTATAAATTGAAATAAAATTTAGCCAATACACGAGATAAACCAAAAAGCCACCGTTGGGCGCCAAATATTTTCAATCGCGCTTTGCATTTAAATGTCGTGACGCAGTATTCTGCGAACTACCGCCAACTTCCCCGCAATGGGCAATATTTTTTAACTTTGCCCCATTCGTTGGCCGTTTATTTGAAAAGCTACGCGTGCATCATAAAACGGCACACCCTAATGCATTCTGCAGTGGCTCAACTCTCAATATTTGAGTACAAAGCACTGTAGTTTTATTGTCCGTTCATAATATACCGTACGACATCCGTTTTGATGCCAGTTAATGTAGGAGGGTGGCTGGCAGCCCGTATTAATGGCTCGCCTGTGCCAAATAATGCAGGCCCAAGCTATGCACTTGCATTAGCTTGAGATTTCGGATTATCTTCAAATTAGTCTTGTATCGTTTTGATCGAATCACATGTGTAAAGAACGAAAGGAAAGATTTGACGAACCACCGTTTGACTTTATTTAATATTTAAGATATCATATCAATTATAATAGTTATAATATGTTGGTACTTTTAAGTTAAATGAGATCGTTAAAATATAAAAATGAAGATATTAACGGACGTTGTAAAATGAACTTATAGTAACGTCCGTTTCAAAATTTACTTGTCAGTTATCTATAGTCTGTAGAACAAAATAACTTTACAGCAATCCTGAAATACTAGTTTTATTAAAATCATTCGCATAGGGTCAATTGTTAAATATTCAGCAGGTTAAATTTAAGCTTTGCCAGATCAATATCAAAGCTGGACTGCTAAATTTACTCCGCAATAATCGGTTTAAAAATAGTTGCACTGCGCTTAATGGCTGGTTCACACTTTGATTAGTGTGAGTGCAGGTGATTAGTGCGAGTGCAGGTGTGTAGTGCGAGTAGTGTCCAATTGACTGCGAGTGCCGGTGATTAGTGCGAGTGCAGGTGTGTAGTGCGAGTAGTGTCCAATTGACTGCGAGTGAAGGTGATTAGTGCGAGTGCAGGCACGCTGCGAGTGAGGGGGAAGGGAGGGCGCGCGGGACGTGGCTACTCGCAGTCCACTCGCAAAAAAATAGAACACGCTTCTATTCACTTTACTACACAGCCTACTAAACACTCGCACTAAACAGTCGCTGTCCACACGTAGTACTACTCATCACCTGCACTCGCACTAATCAAAGTGTGAACCAGCCATAATGTTCGGCACCATTTAAGGCTGAAATGCAGTGACACCTTAATTTAATGGACCCGATACTTTTTTATAGCGCTGTAGTTTGGATAATGAATAAAATAGATTTAGCTTAGAAAATATTTAATTGGATAATTTTTACATTGCAACATGCGCGAATTTTCCAGCTATTCTTCTTGAAATTGTTAAATTATAGTTTATAATCTTGCGTATTACCTGATTTTACTTGCTGATGTATGCAATCGTAACTTTTCGTTTTTGGCGCAACCGCAGATTTGAGTAACCCTGTGCTTTATCAAAATTTAGCTTTTCTAAACTCTGTAAAGTTTGTCGGAAAAATAAACATTTATTTTGTATGTTCAGTTTCGCTAAAGCAATTTGAATAAATGAAATAAATTATTGCGATTGCCCTCCCCATAGTTTAGGGAATTATTCCTATTTGGAATTATTGCATTTCAAAGAACGGCTAAACATTAAGCACTATTAAGAATATAATAGGTATAGAGCGTGTATTTTCGTTACAATAGTCTGTTTTCGGTTACAAAAGTTCGCAATCGTGCACTTGGCAGACGTCTGAGTATCGCCGGCTATTGGCATGGGGCTAGCAATTTAATATTATTTGTATAGGCTTATGCCAAGCAGAAGCAGTTTTAATCGCGAATACGCGACCCGGAAAAATGTCTCCTTGGACCTTGTCGGGTGCATCGCCGCTTAAAATACGATCTAAAAATGTTAGATATGATAAATGTTGTCGCCATTCATTAAATTTTATTATTCCATTTGAATTTGTAGCTCTATTTTATGGCGTATGAAAATCTTGGTATATTTTCAGCTTACTTGGATTTCATGGGGATTTTATTTTATATCCCTATCTATTTTACCGTAAACGTCTTCCCTATTCTATCGTTAGTAATGACGTCAATAACGTATATCGTCTAGTCTGGATCCTTGGCCGTAGATTTTCATGTCAATCTCAAATATCTAGGCCTCCAGTTCATTTCCATACGCACTATCATTATGAACAAGGAATATTTATCGAGATGCGAATCTTGATCTGTTTTTATCGTGTAACAGTTTGGAATCCTAATACAATAGATGTTCTTAAATTTTTATTTTTAAAAGGAGCAAATCGTACCTACTTGTAATGATCATAAATTTGTCTAATCGAAAGGCAATATTTTGATTTCGATAAAACTTTGAACCTATTTTTCATTTTCCTGCAATTTTTCATTGTCTAACATCCGTAATTGATTTAACATTTTTACAATACTTTATTTACATAAGGAAAACAATCTATTCTGTAAACAATACGTATAAGAGTCATTCGTCTAGAACATTTCTAAAGTCTACATAGGAAAGGTTTCTAAGGTCTAGTTTATATAGGAAAGCGAGGAGTGGCACTGGGACACGCCGGCGAGCCCAGAGGCTGCACCGACCCCTCGCTCGTTGGTGCCGTCGGCTTGCTTCCCGCCGCGACACCCTACGGCATTTACTAGCTACAGGTGACTACGTCTTTTGTTCTAATTAACAATAAACATTTCAGTTTTAATAAAAAAGTATTAACGTTCGTCTTGCCTTTCAAGCCATGTTACATAGTTGCTCTATATTATGCAGAGCTACGAATTTTATTGTAATGTTGCTTTTTATAAAAAAGCTATTCCATGAATTTAAAATTACTAATGCTGGGGCCACACTAACGGGAAATGCCATTAATTAACGCGATAATGGACGTTAACTTTAGGTGTAGCCAGTATTATTTAACAACGGCATTAACATTGCCGTTTGGCGAGGCGATAGCTTTATCGCGAGAATTAACGCAATGAAGCGGTCACACTACGTCCATCTTGCTAGAATTTTAGTAAAAATAACGCCGTTTTTATCGCCAACAATCGGCATTCACGTTGACCGTTCAAGTGTAGCCACCCACTTAACGCCTTAAAAATTATCGGAATAATTATCGCGATAAAGGGCATTCGACGTTAGACGTTAGTGTGGCCCCAGCATAAAGAATATTCTATCAGGATTAAAGGTAGTCACGCGTGCAGAGCCGTGGGCAGAGTATAGTAACAATATTGTTCATTGGATACATCCACTCCCACACTTTTTTGACAGTGGGCTTACTTGGAATGTATTGATGTTTACTTTTGCTTACCTGTACTAATTAGGTTATAAATAACTATAGTAATTTTATATTTATGCTAGACAGAGTACGTTGTTCTGCCTTATTCATATAATTTAGGGTCATGAAAAATAGACGTTGTCTTGATTCTGAGAACCATGTGTGCACAAGCATACAATATTTCATGAAAATCAGTCAAGCCGTTTCGGAGAAGTTTAACTTCAAACACTTCGATACGAGAATTTTATACATTAGTTTTTTGATTTTAATCAATTTAACATGAAACGACTTAACTTTACATTTTAAAAATGTTTCCGTACATTCAAATAAGTTCCACACATCTTATTTGTACATTAAGTGATATAACATGTACCTGAAAATGAATTGCTCTGTTTAATTGTTGTAGTGAGCGTGCGCGGCCCGGCAGTTGGGCGGAGGAGCCCTCCAGCCAGGGCATTACCGACCTTGTAGCTAGCTTGGTAAGTACCAATTTCCTATAGCAAATTTGTTCATAATTCTTAATGTTTTGATTACCTTAGTTCTGTCCCGAGAGACTTCTTTAGTAAGTTTTAAAATCTTACTGTTTAGGCCAGTAAGTTAGGAGTCAAGGTGAAATTGGTATACGTACACGACAGGTCAATTTTCCAAGCTGGTATTTATTTCCATTTTCATTTTTTAAGTGATGCAGTTGTTTACCGCTAAATCCCTATTTAGCATTATTTTTTTATTATGGAATTAATCTCTGGTTCAATCCTGGAGACCACTATAAAACCGGTAGGTCTTTTTTTCCGCAAAGCCAAATATAGGTCATGGAACAATTCTGAAATGTATTCCAACTGGATATTTTCAACATGACTTCAAAAAATGATTCTCAATTACTGTTATTTTTTTCTCGGACTGTTGAATCGATTTTAACCATTTTTTTTTCATTTGCAACTGCATAAGCGTAGCGTGCCTCGGCGGGGGCCCCGTATAAAAATTTGTTTGGGGGCCCTTAGGAAGTGTAAAGATTTCTCACAAAAGCGCACGTTGGGGGCCCCCTTGGCACTGGGGCCCCGTATAATTGATACGGCAGATACGGCGGTAGCTACGCCCCTAATTTAAAATTGCAAGCTTCTATTAGTGCCTCCCGGTTGGTCCCATTTAAATTTTGTCCAGGTCTGTCAGTTGGCAAAGTTATTTTTATTTATGACACGTCATTGTACATGAAAGAGAAAATGAATACATAAAATTAAAGTGTAGTTGGTAAGTTTAAATTAAACCATTTACTATGTAGAACAGTAATACATCCAATTGTTCTAGAAGGCTCTGACGCTGCCCCCCAAGAACATATCGCACACGCCGGGCCGGAGCTGCGACTCGCTGCACACCTCTGTTACTACTTCGTACCATACTACGGTATGTGTGTTTGAGCTATTATATAAAATATAATATAGTTATATAGTATCAGGGATAGGTGTAAAAAAGTACGAGCTTTGAGTGTTAAACTTTAAGGCATTGGCTTGGAGAAAATAAATTTAAAGGGTGTGCGGAAACTGTTTTAGTGAGGGTCTGTTTTGCTGAAACTAATCGGCTATTCTATTTTATATTTATCTAGCTTTTTACTCGCAGTGATTCCTTTATAGCCTTCCTCGATAAATGGGCTATCTAACACCGAAATAATTTTTCAAATCTGACGTTCCTGAGATTAGCGTGTCCTAACTCCTAACAAACAAAACTTTTCAGCTTTATATTAGTATAGATAGATTTGTTTATTTTATTCACTAAATCTCTATGGCCCTTACATTACAAGATGTGTATTTTTTGTTATTGTATTTTGTTACAGGTCGAATCGCATTGGTCCTCGGAACAAAATCAAACGGTTAATCGGAAAAAAGAGCTGCTGCCTCGCCGGTCATCTTTTTGTAAGTTTTAATCCTGAAGTGTGTGGCTCTAAACTAATCCATAAAGCAGTCTTTTCAATTGATGATTACTCTTATTAATTGCTCTACAGTAAGATATTTTTTTTTATTATAGTAACATATGGTTAGTTTTATTAATTTACATTCGTAAGATTTTGACTTATTTGTAACTATGTGGCGAGCATACAAATTAAAAATAAACGAGAAAACTTATTTTCGATTCACCAAAATCCGTTTTTTTAGGCTAAAAGCTTAATATATACTTAATATTATAAATGGATGTATGTGTTTGTTACTCTTTCACGAAAATGCTACTGAACCGATGGGTTTTATCCCAGAATCCCACGGGATCGATGCTCTTTTTATCGTTTATTTATTTTCTATTTCTTTCGCATTATTTATTACTTAAAGGCATCTTATTCCATTCCATAAAAACCACTTGACTGATTTCTTCCAACTTTCTTAGGTGTTCACAAATATATCTATTTCCCAAGGTGGTGCAGTAGGGGGTAGTGAAGAAACAGCACTAGTATGGAGCGGACCGTTACCCGCCCGTGCGTTGGATGGAGGCGGATATTCGCCCAAAGTGTTCCTGGGAGGCTTGCCCTGGGATATCTCGGAGCATACGCTGATGCAAGCGTTGAGGAACTTTCATCCTGTGCGGTGGGTATTTTGGGCAGGTTATTTTGGGCATTTTTTTTAAGACTGTTTGGAAGGCGGCATTGTCTTGGAGTGGGTATTTGGGGATGTGTATAACTGGTGTAGAGTAGGGTTAAAAGAGGCACTAAAGCGAAGCGGACCGCTATCTGTACGCTGGACGCTACTTCATTTTCTAGTGGAATTCTTTTATTTTTGTATTGATTCACAAATAGTTATATTTTTTATTATAAATTATTTATTTCCGCATCAAAAAGTAGCTGGATCACATGGCACAAGCAGTTAAATTTCTTTACAACCTCATAATCCTAACAATATTTAATTAATTCAGAAGAATCGAATCAAGAATCCTCCTACAAAATCTGATAGATATACATCAAATTATGTAATACAGAATCATTTTTTTAACAGCTACCTTTAATATTCCCAGATATACCTATATTTTCCATATTCCACTATTTCCAGCGTGGAATGGCCGGGTCGAACGGGCACAGTATCGGACGGGCCGCGCGGGTTCGCGTACGTCACGTTCGAGAGCGAGAGATGTGTTCACGCGCTACTTGCAGCTTCCCGCAGGAACGGGAACAAGTGGAACTACCGCATCTCGTCCAGGACGTGCAAGTCCAAAGAGGTGTGTAACGTCAGTTTAATAATTTTAAAATATTGACTTCAGGTTGCTGTCGCGGTAACTACGGTGTCGAATTGTAGATTTGAATGCTTAACTTAAAAAAATTGAATGAAACCAGTTAAATACGCATTGTACGAGTAATCTTTTTTAAGACGTTCAGATAGTAAACTGTATTCAGTTGATGGCTCAATTCTCCAACGAGGAGAGGCATGTAGGCATTTTTCCATAAAAAAATGAAATATCGTGCTATATTTGTGCGCAGGTGAAAATCCCCGCCTTATTTAAATATCTAACCTATGAATAATCACATAAGGTAATGGGAATATCCAGGGGAAGGTGATCCCTTTCTCTATAGATTTCTTGTGAAGTATTATTCATATACGGGTGATGCAGTCTGAAATGGATTTTTAATTCTTAAACCTATGAATTTTTTAATAGGCATAGATATAGGCATGCATTCCTTTAAAATTCTTAAACGTATGAAATTTTTACAGGCAGAAGTAATTCCCTGGAGTATACACGACAGCAGCTGGGTACGCGGGGGGTCAGCGCGGTTGGAACCAACCAGGACTGTATTTGTGGGAGCCCTGCACGGGATGCTGTCTGCGCATGCGCTGGCCACTATTATGAATGATCTGTTCGCGGGGGTTGTTTATGCTGGTAAGTTTTACACACACGCAAAACGCACACATACACGTCCACATACACGCCTACACACATAAACACGCATGCACAAACACACATAGATCACAACATCGTCTACATACACATATAAACAATTAAACACATCTAGCATACACATAAATGGGTACACACGTACGAGTCTGCGTGCACACACATACATATACACACGTGAAAAAACCCAAATTCTACCCATAGGTTCGAGTCCGCTACAACAATCTGTTCGCATAGGAGTTATTAATGCTGGTGACCAGATACAAATGTAACCGGCTGAATTTACCGATTTTAGACAAATATGAATGCATTGGAATTCTTTTAACATGCCATAGTAAGATCTTTGTCGTAAATGGACAAAATATGATAGAAATAAAGATCCTATTTTTTTAATTTTCTAAAATGTATGTAAACTATATGCGATAAAAAAAGTTTAGATTCAGAAATAAAAAGTATCTGTCCCCAGGCCTAGACACGGACAAGAACAAGTACCCGATCGGTTCGGGTCGCGTGACGTTCAACAACGTGCGCTCGTACGTGCGAGCCATCTCCGCGGGCTATGTGGAGATACGCACAGACAAGTTTACTAAAAAGGTGAGGAAATAGTGATAAATAACATTTATTTATTAACACTTTATTGTGCTGGCATACAAATTCTTAAAATTAAAACTTGAAACTAGTCCAGCACAGAAGGCGGCCTTATCACTTAAGAGTGATCTCTTCCAGGCAACATTTTATATTGAAAGATAATTTTTCTCCTAAGATTCTAGAACAAAATCCATAAATAATACGTGTAAAGTAAGATTTTTTAAAATTTCATAGCGACCGGACCGTTCTTTAATATTCTCCATACACTTTTCTGCTATATAAAATTTAGAACAGTGTAGTAACCACTAACCAATGATTTTGGATAATCTTTCTGCAGTGGGATGACTTATGTATGTTTTTTTTTTCAGGTACAAGTGGACCCATATCTAGAGGACTCGATGTGTTCACTGTGCAATGTGCACCAAGGGCCCTACTTCTGCAGAGACCCTTCATGCTTTAGGTGAGCGATATAGAGCTAAAATTTGGTTACGTGTAATTTTAGTAAGAGATCCCACAACAAAATTAGTTCGTTTTTTTGTTAAAACCAAAATTTTATGTATATTTACAATTAGAATATATATCGACTAGGTTGCCAGTCGGTAAAAATGCTTGCGGCCAAAATTTGACTGGCAACTACTGACGATGTATATTCTCAAATATCTTAATGAGCAGTTTGATCCAACTTGAGATAGGATAGTTTAAACATGTAGGTACCACGGGCGAAGCCGGGGCGGACCGCTAGTACCTACATAAAATTTTGGTTTCAGCAAAAAATGAACGCATCCTGCTGTGGGATCTTACACTATTTGTTACATAGTGATCGTAAATTTTTGTCCTATTCCAGATACTTCTGCCGTTCCTGCTGGGCCTGGCAACATCCGACAGACAACCACAAGCCCCTGATGCGCAGTTTCAAGACTAATCAACCCGTTACCGCGACCATTGGCAACGGAAACGGAAATGGGAACAACGGAAATATGCACTGCAATAACGGAAACGGACAAAGGCAATCCCCGCACAGTGACCATAGCAGCATCAGTGGGGGGTTCGGGGCTCCTAATGATTGTAAGTACATTATTAAAATAAAAGTACGGGTTATCCTTTTGCACTTATTTAGTAGCCTTTTAGCACTTCGAGGAGACTATTATTGAAATATTAGCCTTTTATATGTGAAATTAAAATACTTAACGATTAAAACTTTATTTAAATTTCACTATTTGTTTCAACATGTTTAACAGCCTATAATTCAAATATTTTATTCCAGTGACGCCATCACCATCCACAAGTGCAGCGAGCGGTTCCAGCGAGCCCGCCACTGAAGAGGCAGGCGAGTGGCCGCTGCACTAGCCCACACACGTCACTTTGACACCTGTCATCTGTCAAATTTGACACCTGTCAGTTTGACACGTTGACAGATGACAGTGACAGGCGTCACAGACCACCCGACGCAACCCATCACAGCTTGTCGCGACACTCCGTGTTGCACGTTGTCGAGCCGCTATTAAGTTGGGCGCTTCGCCAGCATCCGCTTTTAACTTAGATTTAAGGTTGATTCCATGTTTTGACGTGCAAATGCATTCCACTAGTAACCGCACGTCGCTGTTAATTATTTATTTGTTAAACATATTAATTATTATTTGTTTATTGTTATAAAAATGATTATTGTTGATTTTTAATTGTACCAATCAGGTATCGAATAGTGATTTGCACATGCGTTCGTAGCGTTGCCTAAACTTGGCAATTTTAAACAATTTTAAGGTGCCTATCGGTTAGGCAGTTGAAACGTTTTAAAGTTTTAATGGCTTTTAATAAATTGTGATTTTTATAGAATTTTAGATCTCTACGAATATGCTGATTTTAAAGTGCTTTTTTTATTTTAATGTATAAAAATGTTACTGCAAATAAATATTATGAAAAATATGCATCTTTTATTTACTATCCTTTATCAGGCCTACCTTATCAATGGGAAAGTCTTTTAGTTTTGTTTTAATAACGGCTGTCTAAACGGACAAATTATGGTAAATATTACACAAGCTATACATTTTTATGAACACTCATAAAAATATCAAATGTTAAAAACATCTCATCTTATCTTTATATTTTTTTTTGTTATAGTTAGATATTATATAGATTACACTTGTAAATCTGAAATTTTTTATAAAGATATTTTAATTTTATGTAGATCTAAAGGACTGAAAAGAATTTAAATTACTTACTAACTAATGCAACTCACAACCTTGGTTTATATCTGTTGAACTTTGTAATATGTCGATTGTAAAGTGCTTTATTAAGATTAATGTATAATGTATAAAAATGATTCTAGAAATGTATTACCGGATAAATATGTATATTTTATTTACTATCCCTCATTTAGTCGCTTTTTTACTTTCCCAGACTATAGAAGCGTGTAAATTTTATCTTCATAATTGGAATTGCAAATCCGCTATCAAAAATATTTGGTTAACCTATAGGGAAAATCCATCACGTTTCATAGGTGGTATACGTTTTTAATGTATAATATTCGTAATTCGAACATAATCACACACTATAATGTAATAGCGATTATATTATGTAATTAAGTAGTCTGAATGTACTTCATGTACAAATTAAATATTAATCTAATGCTAATGGCAACACAAAGTAAAAGGAAGCACCTAACAAAGTTACTATTTCACTCAATTCTTTATTACATAATTTTCTCTGTCCATATTTTTAAAGCATAGCTATGAGTAATATTTGCCCAATAAGCATTTTCTGATTCTACTGAACTCTTTTCATCTTATTACAATACTTAAATAGCTCAGGTTAAGCTTGAAGCTTTAAAATCGTGATTTAACTATAGTACAGAGGTTTTAACTTGGCCTTATCTATGGTTAAACGCGAAAATATTTTTTGTAGACATTTACTTATACATACTATGGTTTTTAGTTACTCTGTGTTTTGTAATAATTAAGATGGTTGAGGACAACATATTATATGGATGAATTTAGGAATGCCTTGTTATAGGTCTACCAGAATCTGAGTGTCCCTTCGTCCAGCATACTCACCACAACTCACCATGGAATCCTGATATTTCATGAATGTCAAAAAACTGTTCTGAAATAGTGCTAAATAGTGCCCAAAGGAAAAAAATAGTGCTCTTGTACTTGCGAAGTTATAGCCATAGTTCGATGAGTATGCTGGACGAAGGTTTCGCCCAGCATACTCACCTCCGTCCGGAGAATCTGTATACGCTTCAAACATAATTCATACTTCAAAAAATAGTTCCCAAATAGTGCCAAACGGTGCCCAAAAAGAAAAAACAGTGCTCGAATAACTTCGGAGTTACAGGCTTCGTTCAGTGAGTATGCTGGGCGTAGGTTCTACGCCCAGCATACTCACCTCAGTGCGCGAATATCGAACGAGCTATAGGTATAATTTACGTCTCAAAAAATTGTACTTGAAATAGTGCCCAATATCAGTCCAATTTTTGCTTGACTTTTGACTTAGAAAACCATTAAATTTTAATGTAAACTTCTACATACTAACGTAAAATGGGGTACAGTCGTCGACACATGTTTTTGGACAAAAATATTAAACTTTCTAATTGTAGACTTCATGTTATTGGAAATAATTATGGTATTTTCTCACATGACAAAAACTTTCGATTAAATGCATTATTATATATTTTATAAATAATAATAAATGAATGAAAGAAAATTTAAGCGTAAATGAAGTCTATTACTTCATTGCATTGTGTGTTTGTCTGAATAAAAACAGTCATTTGCAGCCAATAAAATTAATATCTTGAAAAATTGTAAAAAGGAAATAATACAGTTTCTTTTTGTATATATGTTGCAGGCAAAACTTATAACCAGTCAAAACTAGTACTGTGACATAGTTATACAAATTTTTAAAACTCTTTCCAATAGTTTCATCAATGAAAGGTTTAGCAATAAAAAACATTTTTAATTACTTACGTTATTTATTACTATTTAAAGGGCCAAAGTAATCAGAATTCTAGTTAACTAGTTCACAGCTTTTGTTAACATTCATAATATAATCAATGTAAATAGAAAAAATTGTAGTTTTAATATTGTATATAATATACATATAAAAAAATGTTCAGCGTCGCGGGCGCCGCGCGTCGTAAGCCCCATACCTATTGACCGTACGTGCATCCATTACTGCCACACTATATTGAACTTTATCACATGAGGAATACAGGTCAATTCCGTAAACGTTGTGGTACCGTCCTTGATCCGGAAAATGATTATTTTGAATAATTTTGTCAGTTAAGCATTAATAACAGCAACTTTATTTTTCATGCATGATTTACTTCATTTGATATCTTAATCCTTCAAGCGCCGTGATCTAGACAAATATATAAAATCATTGTTCCTAGCTACCGGGGTCCCATGCGACGCGCGAAGGCTTAATCATATTATTAAAATAATGTGTAATTAATAATATTGCGATTCTAAAGTAAATACTCCCTTACATAGACAATATAACAAAACAAATAATTTACACAAGACAAAAATTGTTAGAAAGAAAGTTAATAATATTGTATTCGACTGTACTCAATGTAATGTATGTAGAAGTTTACAATCAAATTTAATGGTTTTCTAGGTCAAAAGTCAAGCAAAAATTGGACTGATATTGGGCACTATTTCAAGCACAATTTTTTGAGACGTAAATTGTTCCTATAGCTCGTTCG
Organism: Colias philodice; assembly: GCF_061535455.1. Lineage (NCBI taxonomy): Eukaryota > Metazoa > Arthropoda > Insecta > Lepidoptera > Pieridae > Colias > Colias philodice. Next base: position 2,035,782 of record NC_143090.1, read on the forward strand.
ATATTCGCGCACTGAGGTGAGTATGCTGGGCGTAGAACCTACGCCCAGCATACTCACTGAACGAAGCCTGTAACTCCGAAGTTATTCGAGCACTGTTTTTTCTTTTTGGGCACCGTTTGGCACTATTTGGGAACTATTTTTTGAAGTATGAATTATGTTTGAAGCGTATACAGATTCTCCGGACGGAGGTGAGTATGCTGGGCGAAACCTTCGTCCAGCATACTCATCGAACTATGGCTATAACTTCGCAAGTACAAGAGCACTATTTTTTTCCTTTGGGCACTATTTAGCACTATTTCAGAACAGTTTTTTGACATTCATGAAATATCAGGATTCCATGGTGAGTATGCTGGACGAAGGGACACGAATCTGATGGCATATTTATATTTAAGAAATAAAAGATTTTCATGTGGCAACTTATTTGACAACTATCAAATTGGTTGTCAAATTATTTGTCTTTTTTGCAGTTGATAAATAATTTTTAGGATTTTGTCTAAAAAATCTTCGAAAATGTCGAAAAAGCCGCTGTGATCACAAGCAAGAGGTGTTGTTTATAATGTGTATAGAAAAATATTTGATGAAGAAGGGTCAAACACATCACAATTTTCAATTTAGAAGATTTTATTGGTAAATTGGACTTACCCGCTTTGATACTTTTAATTAAAAAATATTATATGTAGGTAACTATAATATTGTTTGTTGATTGGAATATAATTTTATGAAAACTTATTACAGGAGTTTCCAATACGGCTATTCGTTAAGTCCAAGCTGTCCAAGTCAATTTTATAATGTGTATATCTTTTAATACTTACGAAAATAAACATAGTTTTATTTTACTTTTATTTTATTTTATAAAAAATTATAAGCAGTCTAGTTTTCTATCGATATAACATCGATATTTTCACATGGCATAATGATAATGAACATACAAATATAGGTATGTGTAAATAATAATATGTATTACCTGTGTAAAAGTAATATGTATATTATACATGTAAGTATGTACCTACATAATATTAAGTGGATATCTCATTATTAAGTACAGTATTGTCCACTTATGTAATGTGACTAATGATATTGAGAACAAACTAAAAAATAAGCAGTATCAAGATCGTTCAGTCCATTTTCCCTAGGGTTGCACACTCAAAATTTTGATTTCCCTAATTGCCATCAGATTCTGGTTTACCTATATGAGACATTTTTAAAGAATAGAAAAAAAAATCGATCACGGGGCTGGATTCGCGTTTTCGCCATACTTGGGCGATGCCTGACTTGAGCTACCCGTGAACAGAGCAATCGAATTTCTTCTACTCTTTCGGTTTTATATATCTAAGGAACAACCCAAAACTAAATAGCAAACATGTAAGTGTCAATGTTGTTCATATTATTAAGTTTTTAAATGTCCTTAGATTCTCAAATTACTGATTAGATAGCCCATTTATCCAGGAAGGCTACATATCAACATTCTAAGACAAAAACTCTACTTGAAGTCTACTGTGTTTAAATGTAAGCATCCTATTTCAAAGCTATCGGATAGTGATACTTTTAGTACATATTTACATGATATTTATTTAAGTATGAAACCATTGACAAAAGTTTATAAATATTTGGTAAATATACTAGCTGACCCGACAGACATTGTCCTGTCTTAGTTGCGAATATGAACGGTCAAACGCATAGAGGGTTCTAATTTATTATTAAATAGCGCCATCTATCGCATACTTACTACTTACTAATCCCGTCAACAGATATCGCCATATTATGGTTTAGAGCCAATTTAGAGCTAGGATAATTATTGTGACTGTTAAATAATAGACAAATAAAAATACAATGCGACTATAAACTGAGATGTAACCTATATTATCTTTCAAGTTAGATCAATCCGCACCCGGGGTGCAAATCATATTAAAAATCGGTTCAGTAGTTTTGGAGTCCATCGCGAACAAACAAAGTGGCACGCACTTGTTTATATATATTAGTTTTGTTCATTGCGTCTTAATGCTGACAAGTTTTATTAAGATTCAATGCATTTTGAATGATTATGGAATTATAAACTTTAAAAAAAACAGGAATGTAGGATAAAAATAAAACTACACTTTTCAATATAACCTTATATTGCATACTTAATACAGATACACGGTACTTATATACAACATTTACATTGAGATTGTGTTAGGTAATCCGAAATTCAATTTCGAATTTTTATACTAGATAGTTACATTCAATAATGATCATAGAGTTGTCTATACTTAATTAAGTTAATAACCATAGAGTATAGACAACCATAATATGATATATGAAGACTTGATGACAAGATACATACACGAAAGATTTTAAATAGTTGATTGAATTGAACACTCTTTTGCTACTTTGAAAGATACAAACAAGACGTGTTTTGTAATAAGATGGTTTGTGGAGTAATGAAAAGTGAAAATAGTCCATAATAATTTATAATTTTAAACGTAAAAAAACTGTTACAAATTAAGAGAATATTTGGCAAAAATAGTTGGTAATTTGAATTTAATAAAATTCCAATATCAGATCATTTAAATTACAATTTCTTTAGATTTCAGTTATCAATACTTAAACTACATAAAACTGAATGGACACATCAATACAGGTAAATTAGCTTGGAGAAATTTTTGCGTTTGTAGTAGTGTATGGTCAGCAAATAAAAAAAAACAACATTTTATTTTTAGTTTTTATTCAAGTATATAATATTAATATTATTAATATTTTATTAGTTCCAAACATTACAAGCAGTGCCGATTTTTACTTCAGTGAAGACGTGTATGAATTAGGTGTTCTCCGGCCAAAAATGTAAACCACGGTAAAAGTGAAACTGTTCGAACGGTTCCGAACACTGCTTTGTGTAGCGCATGTCGCGTGACGGTCGGCTGCCGAGTAGGTATACCTACTCGGCAGCCGCGATACACGCGACATGCGCTACACAGACCAAAAAGTTTGAGACGATGTAATAAAAGTTTCACTTTAATAACAAACAATAACAACAATCAACAAATACAAAATTTAACAATTAAACTACGTAATAATTATAATTTTCGAATAAAATGTGTGCTTTATGTTCTAACGGTACCAAGCGACTGACGCCGGACTGCACGAGGCACCTGCGGGCTGCGGACAGCGTAAACTGGTTTATTCTGGTTTTGTGCGTGTTTCCACTTTCCACTATCAAGTGACGATTTATTTATTTGTTTTGTTTCGTAATTATTATGGTCAAATATTAATTACGAAACAAATTATTATGAACAAGATATTTTATTGTTTCACGGTATTCGCCTTGTCATTGGCTCAAGGACGTAAAATTGAATGATATATTATTTTTTTTATAAAGTCAAAACCATTTTCTTTAAAACATAAATCAGAGTATTGCTAGGGATAAGTATAAAATTAAATAGTAATGTTAGGATATCGAAACATTTTTGTATAGGCTAGAACGATATAATGGAAACGCGCTCTAAGATCTGAGTAATATACACACCACTACATATGCAAAAATTTCTCGAGACTAATTTCACTGTACTGCCTTACTGTTTAATTATACTTAGTACACATAAATAGCACTGTATAACTTAAATTCAACTTCACTAAAAACGAATAAATTGTCTATGAAATCCTTTCAGTCTTGCCTGCCTTTTCTCGTTCAGTGTTGCCATCAATTTTCTTGTCTTATTAGATCAGTCGAAGCTCATGCTCATATCGGATGTGTTGGTGACGTCATGCTGTGATGTGAGGGCCACCGGGGTGGAGGGAGGGGGGAGGGAGAGGGTCACCGGGGGGAATGGGAATTGGGGGACTTCCTCCTCTGCAAGAAAATTGTAAGTATATAAATTTAAATAAAAATTTATTACTTAATATTTTCGTATTGTAATAAACGAGGTAGGGGTATGTTGTAAAGAGAGAAAATATGTAATTGAGAGGAATGTTTTTTTTTTTCAATTTTTGTAGCGAAATAACGCTCAAACTTTTGGATCGAATTTGAAATTTTTTTAACAATTATAGTTTCATTATTACTGTGCGATATAGGCTAAAATTAATATTTTAATGAATTTAATGTGTCAATTGAAGCGAGTGTCTGTTAAAGATTGATTGACGGTAGTAACTAGTCGTACATAGCCACAATAAATTTGTAACTGCTTCAAACCGCAAATTAGTGCCGCATGACCGCAACGCAAACATTCTACTAAAAGCTACTAACTTACCATTAAGCAGATCCAATCTTTCCACAACCGCATCTAGTAGTGCAGCGGCTACCACATTATCTGGTTCCTTCGCCAAAGCCGCATGTAGAGCATCAGCAGCAGGCGCAGTTTGACCAGAGAGCGCGAGGCAGAGCCCCCGAGCCGCAAGCGAAGCCCCCCGAGCGGGGCGGAGCGCTAGGGCTCGCGCGTGCCACGTGGCCGCTTCGCTTGGAGAGCCGAGGGCTCGGACTGCGTGCCCTATTGCATCGAGGGTTGCTGCCCAACAGGGTTTTAGCTGGGAATCAATGTAATGGTGTTATTTAAAAACATGTGGAAATAAAATGAAATAAATAAAAAACAAGTGTGTGGAACGAAGGTGGAATTCTCCAAAGAAAAAGGGAGGATCCTCGACCAGTTAAGGCCGTTAAGGCCCGAATGAATGATGTTGGAAAATTATATGCTCGGTAGCGAATAAATTCTATAATATTATATAATTTTCTAGAAATTTAATACTGCACTGTTGTAACCAATTATATTACAAGAAAAAAAGGTGTCTATAGATTATTATTAGCATTCCGGAAGTGGCATGTCAATATGTGGCTAATTAGCCACATTAATAACTGAATACATAAATTAGTATTAACTATAAACATAAAATATTTTTAATAACTTGTTTTAACTTGTTTAACTTGTGCACACCTGGTCAGCGGGCCCCGCGAGGTGCAGGGCCCTCAGCCACAGGGCCTTCGCGGCCTCGCAGTCCCCCGCGGCGTAGGCCCCCGCGCCCGCCTCGTGCGCGATGGCCGCGCTGGTCACGCAACGCTTTATACGCTCCCAACGACACTTTTTGTCTACTTGTGAGTCGTCCATTGCGGTCTCGCCGGGGGACTAGTAAATATAAAAAACGTAGAATAAATATTTAAATCTATAGTAATATTATTAAGCTTAAGAGTTTGTTTGAACGCGCTATTCTCAGGAACTACTGGTCCGAATTGAAAAATTATTTCGGTTAGATAGTCCATTTATCGAGGAAGGCTATAGGCTACCATAACCATTACGCTAAAACCAACAGAAGCGGAGCAACGCGGGTGAAACCACGAAGCGTAGCTAGTATAAAAATAATTATATAAAGAAAGAGAAATATGTAAGGATCCAGCTCGAAGGATCAAAAATTAAATTATAGATCCGGCTCGAAGGACCAAAATGTAATAAAATAGACGTAAAAAATTTAAGTGAAACACAGATCCGTCTTGAAGGACCATTATTGAAATTTATGAATAGAACCTTTTTTTATTATAAGTGGATCCAACTCGAAGGACCATACGTAATTTCAATAGACAATTTTAATTGTAATTAAATCTTGACTCAAAGGACCATGAGCTGAATTTAAATATGGAAATATTTTGTTCATTAATATTGCAGAATGTAGATGAATAACGAGTCCGGTTTCCATGAGTTGAATTGAAAATGCAAAAATATTTTGTCACTCATGTTATAGGTAAATAACTAATCAGACTAGAAGGTCCATGAGTTGAAATGAAAAATTAACTTTTCTCTTCTTTTATATGATAGATGAATCGCGTATCCGGCTCGAAGGACCACAAGTAGAATGTAAAAGTAAATTTTTCTAATATTATTGTGTAAATGATAACTTTTGCAATAAAACAATATTATCACCATGTAATTGTAAAGCTATCATATATCTATACTAATATTATAAAGCTGAAGAGTTTGTTTGTTTGTTTGAACGCGCTAATCTCAGGAACTACAGGTCCGATTTGAAAAATTCTTTCAGCGTGAGATAGCCCATTTATCAAGGAAGGCGAATGAGAAGATATTTATTTATAACAGAGAATTGCGGACAAAATCACAGGGCACAGCTAGTGCATAATAAATACTTATTTAAAATCGAAAACAATAATACTCACTTCAGCATTGCTATGCAATATGGCCGCTCTTGTTAAGAACCGTTCACACATGTTAATATTATTGAGTAAGGAACACTCCACACCGACATAGAGCGGTGGTAGATAACTGCCCGGCATTAGTTGACTCGCCTTAAACAAACCAATATTTTGAATTAAAACCTCTATTACATTACCTCTATTAAAGCAAATAAATTATTACTAAAATAATGAGACTTTTAAAGAATAGAAAAAATCCATCACGACGCCTAGAGGCTAGACGTTGCCCCGGATTGGCAAAAAGACGCGAGCTCGAATCCCGCCTCGCGAATTAATTTTTTCTTTTCTTAAAAAATGTCATTTATAAAGCATTTCAATGGTACAAAACTAAATATTAAACTGCATAATGCTTTGAACAAAAGTATAACAGATAGAAGTGGAGATAAATTATACCCATTACAGAAAAAGTGCTCAACGCCGCTAAAGAAGTTTTCACTTCAATAAACTATTTACCAGTTGTGTGTAGAGAAAAACCTAAAATAGTTATAAAATGTAATACCTTAAAATAAGCAGCAATAGCTTGATCATGTTCGTTATCAGCTGCAAAACTATGTCCGTACGTGAGCCACACGCATCCCGCGCTCGGCTCCAAAGAACACGCTTTGCTGAGGTAGCGACGGGCGAATTCGTTCTTACCTGTTATTTAAAAAAGATTGTACTCATTACAATATACAATAATTTATTTTGGCAAAATTGACGGAAAAAAATAAAACTTCATTACTTGAAACGAGGGGCAATTAATATTATTTCATTTTGTAATAAATTCAACCATAACAAGTAAGAATGTCACCATTCTAAGATTACAAATGGGAAACGACATAGACTGATACCACACCGCGGACACTCCATACAAAATGATCGTTTTGACAGTCACACTGTAGAGACTGCAAATGTGTGTGTTAACGCTTTATGGTTGGCACATTTGTGACTAGCGTAAAAAAAATTCGCGTTTTTCTGATGAAATACATCCGTAAACAGCACAATATCTAACCATTTTCTATACGAAAAACGATAATCACAAATCCAAAATAATAAAATTACTTTAAGTCAATTTGATTAATGTTGTCAATCTTCGTTGCGTATCGTCCTTGCAGAAAAATATGGCCCATTTTATGTCTGATCGCGCGGGGGTGAGGTAAGTTTAATTTTGGCGGGAGGCGGAGAGTGTCCGTTCTGTAGCGTTTAGCTACTATTATGTATTCTGTGCTGATACTACAATAATTGATACTTTCACTTTCAGTTTGAGTCAAGTCCATGAACCATTTATGAATAAAACCAAAATATTTATGATTCAATTAGGTTCATCTTTATTTTTCAATTTAAAATTCAATTCAATAACAAATCGAAATTTATAATACCAGTAAAAAATGCAACATAACAATAAAACAACTCACCAATCAAATAATAATAGCATCCGACCGCGAACCACGAGGTCCACACAAGCGGGTACGCGTCCACGAGCGTGTGCGCGAACGCGAACAGTTCGGCCGCTCGCTTGAGCTCCACGAGACACGCGACACGCACGTCCGCGCACGCCCACGGCCCGGCGCCGTCTAACACTTTGAGCGCTTGTTCCCACTCCCCGCAAGCCGCTAGACGGCGCCCACGCGCTTCTAGCCCGGTTATACTGCGGGCACGGGCCAGTTCTACCACCGTGCGGGACTACAGACAGTAATATAGCACCCAGTTAGTGTATTTTTGAAGTCACTTTTTTTAATATAAAATAAAACACTAACATGATAGTGGTATTTAAGGGGGCGCATAAAGCAAAATAACCAATCTTCTATTAGATGATACGTGTAATATGCAAGACCAAATCTAAAAAATAAAATATATATCAAACAAGATGATATGTTCAACGATTCTGTTTAATCAAAAACATAAAATATTAAAATTTACTCGATAAAAAAAAATCACCAAGTTAGCTCTAATTTTCACACTTTTACGTTTTCTACTTGACATGGTAATACTTATTATGATTTTTTTTTCATAAACAATTATATTAAAACATTTGCAAGATATTTGTCAGAGCATTTTGTGTAATTACTTTTACTTTTGGTTTTATCTGCGATAAACCACTTTTATCGTGACAAAATCAAACGTTTATCTCGAGAAAAAAAGAGCGCCAAAAGTGGTTTATCGCAGATAAAACCAAAACTAAAAGTAATTACACAAAATGCTCTGACAAATATCTTGCAAATGTTTTAATATAATTGTTTATGAAAAAAAAATCATAATAAGTATTACCATGTCAAGTAGAAAACGTAAAAGTGTGAAAATTAGAGCTAACTTGGTGATTTTTTTTATCGAGTAAATTTTAATATTTTATGTTTTGGTACGGCAGCTAGTAACGTTTAAAAAAAAGTCATTTTAGTATAGTTGGTTTTTTGATATACTGTTCCTCTTGCTATTTCGGTTAGAGTCCGGGCTGTCTGGCTGGCCGCAGTGGTTGCGTTTAGTAGTGCGCATCTTATCTGCACAGGAAAATATCCTTAATTTTAAGTCATTTTTAACGCGTAATTTTTAATCTTTTGCCTTTAGATAGATCCATCAGACATAATTTGTTTATTGCAAGACATTTTTTTCGTTGTTAAATAGGTGCCAGACGCAATTTTTTATTTCGCTTTTATAAAAAATTCAAATTATTTTAGTATGTCTGTAATTTTCATATTATGTTCTTCAAACATAATATAATCTAAAATTAATTAGCCAGACGCTAATTCGATTGTTAAGTATTAAATATGTACAAATAAAAACGTAGTGAAAGTAGGTAAGCATAACAATTTGATGATTGTGTATATGGAGAGATAGTTTAAAGTGCAAGAGAGATAGAAAGGGTCGGCCGTGAAAATTAAATAACAATAAACAATAACTTTTTTTTTTCGAAAATATAAGATGCATAGAAATTGAATTGTTCCTACTCTAGGATTCCCTGTGTTGTGAGAACAAGTACCTTCCATGGTACATTTTATTCCTTAGGCTAAAAAATAAACTATGTACATCAACAATCTTCTATACAAAACAATTTTTTTTATTACTTAACTAGCGACCCGCCCTGGCTTCGCACGGGTTCGCAATGCTGATACTAAATACACTACAGAAAAACTGTGAACGTTGTTTAAAAAAACATAGCGGCCCGCTCCGGCTTCGCACAGGTATAAAATATATAACCGGGCGGCCGGCCGGTACCGCCGCAAACGTTACGTCCCGCAATTTTTCAAACTCAAACATTTATTTATTCAATTAGACTCCTTATATAACTTTTATAACACTTTTGAAACGTCATTACATATTTTAAAATTTACCACCGATTCCGAAAGCAGTATCTACGGAGAAGAACCGGCAAGAAACTCCATATATATCCAATATCCATACTCCTCCATATCCATAAATCTGTAATATCTTCGAAAATATTCACTTAAATCATACGGTGTAAAGGGCCATATAGATCTATATTAAATGAACAATGTATTTAAGGTATTTTATTGGTTAAGGATTTATTTATTTATTTATTTATTTATAACTCTTTATTGCACAAACTAAAATATGACAAAAATACCATTAATACATAAGAAAGACATAGTTTGTACAAGAGGCGGCCTTATTGCTAAGCAGCAATCTCTACCAGGCAACCTGATGGAAAGGAAATGTATGAAGTTACAGTATTTATGCTGTATTGGTTAAAATCGCTTCGAAAATTAGCTATTATTTGTCGTAAAAAGTAAATGACAAAAAAAAGTTATTGTGGGTTATCCATAAGAGATAGACATATTATACCATCACGGACTTTTCTGTAGACCTTTTCAATGTGTACACTGTACAATACTTAGTACATTATTTTGATAAAACTCGTAGGGCCTGCGTTTCAGCCTGCGTTTGCAATGTAAGCGGAAAAAATGTAGTTATTTACGACATCACATTAGAAACCTCAAAAATAACAGTACTTCTCCACTATTTAATGGATGTTATTATACATATAAACCTTCCTCTTGAATAACTCTATCTGTTAAAAAGAACCGCATCAAAATCCGTTGCGTAGTTTCAAAGATTTAAGCGTACAAAGGGACATAGGGACAGAGAAAGCGACTTTGTTTTATACTATGTGTAGTGATGATGATGATAACAATTATATATAAATCTCGTGTCACAATGTTTGTCCTCAATGGACTACTAAACCACTTAACCGATTATAATAAAATTCGCATACCATGTGCAGTTTGATCCAACTTGAGAGATAGGATAGTTTAAACATGTAGGTACCACGGGCGAAGTCGGGGCGTACCGCTAGTATACCTATATAAATTCATGCTAACTATACTTTAGTTAAATTCAATACAAACTTAAACATGCGAGTGTGTGTGTGTGTGTGTGTCGTGTGTGGTGTGTGTGGTGTGTTGTGTGTGTATGTGTGTACATCAATATTGAAACTAATTTTTTAGTTGTCTCAAGCTTCCAATTTCAAAAACTCTTCAGTCTGAATGTATACCGTAATTTTAATTTATTTTTCACTTTTATGTTTTTTTTTTTCATTTTAACTTTTATTTAAGAACAAGTGTAAATAATATTGTATTCTTGCAATTATTTCCTGTCGCATAATTAAAATACACAAGCTGATGAGTAGCATGCTTCATTACTTTTATTTATTTATACACATTATTTAATACTTAACAATCGAATTAGCGTCTGGCTAATTAATTTTAGATTATATTATGTTTGAAGAACATAATATGAAAATTACAGACATACTAAAATAATTTGAATTTTTTATAAAAGCGAAATAAAAAATTGCGTCTGGCACCTATTTAACAACGAAAAAAACGTCTTGCAATAAAAAAATTATGTCTGATGGATCTATCTAAAGGCAAAAGATTAAAAATTACGCGTTAAAAAATGACTTAAAATTAAGGATATTTTCCTGTGCAGATAAGATGCGCACTACTAAACGCAACCACTGCGACCAGCCAGACAGCCCGGACTCTAACCGAAATAGCAAGAGGAACAGTATATCAAAGAACCAACTATACTAAAATTCTCTCTTGTCAACGTTGGTAGCTCCTATACGATTTTTGATTAAACAGAATCGTTGAAAATATCATCTAGTTTGATATACCTATATTTTATTTTTTAGATTTGGTCTTGCATATTACATGTATCATCTAATAGAAGATTGGTTATTTTGCTTTATGCGCCCCCTTAAGCTAGTTAGTTGTGAACTGATTTTTAGGCATAGACAAAATTTTCATTGGATAGAGATTTTTCATTGAGACGCTTCTAGCCCGGTTATACTGCGCGCACGGGATGGTCTACCACCGTGCGAGACTACACACAGTAATATGGGAGTTAAATGTCTTCTTGACAATTTTCTAAGTCGATAAAGATTAGTTTACCATCAAACAAAGATTTTAAAAATATCTCTGTTAGCCTCGAGCCTCTTATTTTTAGCAAATAAATATTTCTCTCTAAAGAAATAATAATCACAAAGAATTATAAAAATAGAGGGGGGGGGACATACTTTTTACGACTTTGAGAGCTGATATCTCAAAAACCGTTCACTTTAAGAAAAATGTTTTTTAGAAAACTTTATATCATTTTAAAAGACCTTTCCATTGATACCCCACACGGGTATGTACATCGAAAAAAAAAATTTCATCCCTCAGTTACATGTATGGGGGGCCCCACCCCCAATTCTTTTTTTTACTATTTAGTGTCATATTTTTGTAGCGGTTCATACAACACATATTCCCATCAAATTTCATCACTGTAGTACTTATAGTTTCCGAGTAAATCGGCTGTGACAGACGGACAGACGGACAGACGGACAGACGGACATGACGAAACTATAAGGGTTCCGTTTTTGCCATTTTGGCTACGGAACCCTAATTAAAAAATATAAAAGACAAAATTGACTCACACTGTCGCCCTCTGTCGGCGTATTCTTTATAGGCGCATATCGCAAGAGCCGCTCTCGATACGCGACTCGCAACAACGCTGCCTCTGCTGCGTTCAGTTGGTTGTTTATGGGCAGAGATTCTATTAGTTCATTCTCTGGAATATTTTAAATTTAACAATTTTACATTTTTGCCTGTAGTATTATAATCAAGTCCTTTGAGTAACTCAACTATTTAGATGCAGGTATAAAATTCGCATTGTTTTGCAATTTGTATAAAATGTCTATTTTACTGAGTTCCCTGTTAATAGCATTAAAAGTAAATTGTATTAGATAAAATGAATAAATTATCTGTCTGTAGATGGAAGGCCTCTAAAAGTTGAATATACCAGCCAACTGCGTTCACTATAAAGCAAAAACAATAAAGATATTTACTTACTTCAATATCCTTTTATTAAAATACATAAAGTGTGTAGCTGTTATATATTATACAACTAGCTTACCGCCCGCGGCTTCGCCCGCTTTGTCTAAAACCTAATAAATTATATACTAGAACCTTCCTCTTGAATCACTCTATCTATTAAAAAAAACCGCATCAAAATCCGTTGCGTAGTTTTAAAGATTTAAGCATACAAAGGGACATAGGGACAGAAAAAGCGACTTTGTTTTATACTATGTAGTGATAGTGAAGATCCATAATTTCATTAGAATATGAGGTATTAACCATAAATTATAACTCACCCTGACTAGGTGTAAGCGCATGTTGTTCCAGCAACAGATCCAGAGCTTCAAAGCAAGCTACATCAGCTCGAAGGGCAGATGTTAGTGCTTCTATAGCAGCTTCTCGCCTTTCTAGACATGTTAGTGCTTTTGCTTGCCATACAAGTACTCCGGCAAGGGCTCTCTGGAAACATAATATATTTCATTGATTGGGGGTATTTTTTAGACACATATACAGTGTGTCCGGACATGACATACCGATATTTGAAGGGGCTATTCTCCAGGTATTTTTATCGACAATTCAACCCCTCTACAGTCCCTTACCTCACCCCCCTCAAAATGGCAAACCTATCAATTCGGATAGTGAATTTATGAAAATTGTAATAACTTCGAAAGTGAGTGTCACAAAATACTAAATTTGGTTTTATTTGAACAATAACAAGTTATTCTAGGGACCACTAAACAAATTTAATTGATAAGAGTGATGAAACATACTTTAAAAAATTCGAAAACCATTTTGAGGGGGGTGAGGTAGGGGACTGTAGAGGGGTTGAATTGTCGATAAAAATACCTGGAGAATAGCCCCTTCAAATATCGGTATGTCATGTCCGGACACACTGTATATTAAAGACCCTGATTGTGAGCCTTGTATATTATTAACTAGCTGCACTTCGCGGTTTCACCCGTATGGCTCTGCTTCTGTTGGTCTTAGCGTGATGATATATAGCCTTCCTCGATAAATGGGCCTACTAACTTTGAAAGAATTTTTCAAATCAAATGAAATTAGCGCTATCAAACAAACAAACTCTTCAGCTTTATAATATTAGTATAGATTTCGAGAATATTAAAAAAATATTTTCTATTAAAACAAGGAACTAGACTAACGAAAGTTCAACATAGTTTTGGGACGATTTTTCCTTGGTTAAAACCTATCCCTCGAAAAATTAAAACAAAAATATAAAAACTTCACTTGCCAAAAGGAGGTAAAGTAACACATTTTTCAAATGGTGGTTTAAAAGATATTTATCAAATAAGTTTTAACCAATAATTGAAAAATCAGCCATCAAACCATTGCATGTATACCTATACCTACATTATGAGTTTGATCCATGTTTCTGGGCTCCAATAGTGCTGGAAAACACTCCTCCATGAGGTTGAGTGCTGTAGATGGTTCTTTGGCTGTAATAAAAGCTCTCATCGCCACTCCGAGGCATAATAAATGATTTCTGCAAAAATAAGTCCATGGTTAAGTCCAACATGTCAATATAAAGTTAAAATAACTCAAAATTCTTAATATAAAAAATAGTGTAATGATCTTATAGCATTTGTATATTAGACAAGTATATTTAAGTGTTGTTTGAAATTATTATAATCTGGGTTTATGTCTACACTAGCTGTGCCCTGTGGTTTTACCCGCAGTGCTCTGCTCCTGTTGGTCTTAGCGTAATGATATATAGCCTATAGCCTTCCTCGATAAATGGGCTATCTAACACCGAAAGAATTTTTTATATCGGAATTTTTCAAATCGGAGATTGGAATGTTACATTATCACAGTAAAATACTTTGTCTAAAAGTTGTTTTCACATTTTGATTATTTCATAAGGCAAGAGATGCTATTTGCCTTAATATCTCTTGCCTTAAGCTATAGAAAAAGTAAATAGAATATTACGTATGTAATCCCCTTGAAGTGATAGCGTGTGCTGCTCTATGCAGCTCCCCCTTTGCTAACAAGGTGCTAGCCAGCAGCCATATATCGTCACCACTAGGTGTATCCAATCCACTGGAAGCTGCAGCTGCATCTGCCCAGAAGAAAGCACTCGTCCATTGGCCCTGAAAAAAAATTATTTGTTAACATACAAAATGAAAATAGGAGTGGGAAAAGGATATTTTAGTTACTTAACAAACTTCTTACGTATTATTATGATTTCAAATAGATACCAGTTGAATAAAATTGAATTTTAAGTATAATTTTAATAAGGATACTACGTTTATTCTTATAATTGTAATAAGTTACAACTATGGACACAGGATTGTCTTACCAATTCAGAGTATTGCTTTACAAGGGAGCGCATAAAGTCCACATTCAAACAATCTACATTATTTCTTGTACACGATTCTGCCTTAGCCATGTTTTATAAAATAGTATAGTCTTAAATCCACTACGTAACTATTTGTCTATCTCTCTGTGGTCTATCTATATTAAAAATACACTGTCTCTATTCCACTATTTTATAATTTGTACGCTTTTTAATTTAACACAAAAAAGGGCAAAAAATGATTATGGAATTTGTTTATCGCGCTAAAATAAATTCGTTGGGACAAAAATTGATTTATTTGACAATTCAGATTTGTTTTGTACACTGACAATTTTTTGACATAAAGAGATGCCTAATGAAAAATATAAAATCGATTTTCGTAATAGTTCCTTCGATCTATTACTTTTAATTATTTTAACAAAGTTTTATAATGTTAATAGAAATATAATTTAAATATATTTTTTATTAAAAATAGGTATGTACTGTACATAACAAAAAGAACTTATAATATTTTACATATTATTTTTATACGTGTATGCTTAAAAAGTGTAATTTATATTTAATCAGTTCGCGAACTAAACTTTAAATGAAACTAATCTATGATATAGTTTTTCATTTTTACTCTAAATATTTAAAAACCGACTAACAGTAACTACATTTCTATCATGAATATAATAATAGAACGTCCCTAAAATGGGACACCCTAGGCCTTAAATCATTTTTCCCATGCTGTCATCTGACAGTTTGAATTTTGATGACGGAAAGAAAAAGGTTAAATACAGAAAAAGAGGGAATAGGCTGATTATGATTAATTGAGAGAATAAGTTAATTAAATAATTCCTAAAATAGTATAATTATATTGCGAATTGTATTAGTTAAATTTATAAATACAGTCCTTATAATAGAAACCTAAACTAGTGAGCAACGTGTCCTAGGTTAGGCCGTTATAGGAATCATGTTATTACTGGCGTAACATGACAGAAAGGAAAATGTGCAAATTCTATAATTTAAACGTGCCTGAACGACGCGCTGGTGACATTGGACTTCAAAACCACGGGGGCAACGAGGAGGATGATAGGAACCAAGATGACCCTATGCAGCCTTACGTGCCCCCAAATGAGCATAAGTTGGAATATAGTTATTGGATGTGGTTCTCGAGGCGGCCGCCCGCCAGAGAGCTATCGAATACAACTACTGGTTATGGACAGGTAAACTGACCATAAGGCCATTTAAACCAAGCCTTGCAATGTACACATTTGTTATGTCTTTTTGATTGTATTCCGGTTTATTATTGTTTGCTATTTTAAAACTTAAATTAATGTAGAAGTTATCCTCTTTGTAAATAATTTATTGATTGAGTTAATAACATCAAACAACTTTGGATATCATTAATCTATTTTAACTTTTAGGCAATCCACATATTTCTATTAATTAAATTAAATACAGAAAGAAACATAAACATTTTATTTTGTGAGCTTAGTAAAAATATAAGTCTCAAAAAACATACTAAATACAACAGGGATTTTCTCAGATATATATGTATTTATAATAATGGAATGCATTAAAGCTAAAATCTATTTAATTGCCCATATAGAAAGTTATATTTCTTGATATGTTTCCAATAGTTTAGAAGTAGATACAAAAACAACTTAAACTTGCATAGATTTAATTTTGATTTCATAGCATATGAATTCCTCTAAACAATTTTCTATTGCACAATTTCACGTTTAAAAAACATTTTTTCCAGGCTTTAAGAATGGTAGGTTGTGTTGGTTCAGTGGAACAATGGTGGGGTCTGTACACGCACTTAGCGAGGCCCCACGAGCTGCCGCCTCTCTCCGACCTGCACCTGTTCAAACTGGGCATCAAACCCATGTGGGAGGACCCGGCTAATGTTAATGGTGGTAAATGGGTAAGTTAATTAAAATAAAAATATGGAATTGTTAATAAAGTGTAATATTATATCTTTTATTTTTGTAAAACTAAATCTTATATATAAAATTCTCGTGTCACAATGTTAGTCTGCATACTCCTCCGAAATGGGTGGACCGATTCTCATGAAATTTTCTGTGCATATCGGGTAAGTCTGAGAATCGGCCTACATCTATTTTTCATATGTACCACGGGCGAAGCCGGGGCGGACCGCTAGTCTATAATATAAAAATGAATCGCAAAATGTGTTGGTAAGCGCATAACTCGAGAACGGGTGGACCGATTTCGATAATTCTTTTTTTATTATATTCCTTGAAGTACGAGGATGGTTTTTATGTAGAGAAAAC
This sequence comes from Colias philodice, assembly GCF_061535455.1. Lineage (NCBI taxonomy): Eukaryota > Metazoa > Arthropoda > Insecta > Lepidoptera > Pieridae > Colias > Colias philodice. Next base: position 2,052,870 of record NC_143090.1, read on the forward strand.
GTAAATATGTACCACGGGCGAAGCCGGGGCGGACCGCTAGTATTTTATAAAATTTGATTCATGGAAATGTAAAGAAAATCTTTCACCCCCTTTTATTGTCAAACTAGATGTTTTAAATTTGTGATTGTACATAAAATGAAATATAGTTACATTGTATTCAATTTTTAAACCACATTTTGAACTTCAAAACCACCTGTTGAAGACTGACCCTATTACAAGACTTTTTGAAAGCCAAAGCTCTCTCTTGATGATATGCTATACAACCTAGTTTGCTAAACTATTTATTGTACATTACCCTAAAAACATTTCAGGCTACTACTTATTATAGTGTAAAAGATATAAAAAATAATTGCAGGTGGTGAGGCTAAGAAAGTCGCAAACTGGTAGAGCCTGGGAGGATTTGTGTATGGCAATGCTGGGGGAACAGTTCATGGTTGGTGCAGAGCTCTGTGGGGTAGTGCTCTCTGTTCGCTTTCAGGTGAGTCTACTACATATAATAATAGGTGGTGAATTTAGACGGAACTGAGCAGAATAAGAAGTAAAAATTCACTAGTTTAGACGACTTCAACTTTGATAATAATTTTGTTTTGGGCAACCCATACAAATTTGTATTTTTATTACAGGCAAATAACAATACTTCTTAATTAAAACATGTTTTAATTAATTTATTAAATAATATGTTCATACAAAGTGTTTCAGCATACCTGAATTAAAATCTGCTTATAGTATACTTACCTGCATTCACAACATCAAAAGAAATCCTTCATAACACAGTTTAATCAAATACAGGAGGATCACCTAGCCGTCTGGCACCGGACGGCATCTGACATAGCCGCCGCGGGTCGGCCAACAGCATATCTGAATTAAAAACTGCTTATAGTATATTTACCCCCATTTACAACATAAAAATGGAATCCTGTATTACACAGTTTATTTATTTATTTTAACATCATCAATTCCATATACAGGAGGACCACCTAGCCGTCTGGCATCGGACGGCATCTGACATAGCCGCGGCAGGTCGGGTGAGAGACGCTCTACGTCGTATCCTCCAACTGCCCGCAACCGTGCCCATAGAATACAAGGCCCACGGTGACTGCCTGAGAGCCACCGCCTCAAGGGCAGAGGAAACAACCGAACGCACGTAGCCCACTGAACGCCTCACTCAGTTTTACATCAAGTGCTCTTTGTAACACCCTGTATATACAAGGTGTTTTTTGGTCGTACAAGTTTTGTTTGTCAGTTTCTTTATGCATTTTATCGTTGTATTGGTTAGTTTCAGTTTGTGTTCAAGCGTGATTGTCACCATGAAATTGTTAATGAGGGTAGTCGATACCAAAGTATTAAAGTTTTAAGTCCAATGCATTTATGTGATTGATATATAGCACAAATATTTGTTGTTTCATTTTTTTTTCGGTAGTTTCATTTCCAAAATGCGTGTAAAATTGAGTGAGGTAGCGCCGTGTACGTCGTACGATTCTCACAAGGATTAGTGTACATAAAGTGTTCAGATAGTAACGCAGAGATTGTGAGATATTGCCATACCCCGCTGACAACTTGTACAGTGAAAAGAACTGCTATACAGATAATAAATCAGATTTTTCATACTTTAATGTTTGTTTTTATGGCCTTCCCCAGTGTTGTACGTTGAAATGTTAATGTTGAATCAACAGTCATATAGAGATAATTATTGTGTCATTGTGTCAAGCAGGGATGTAACGGAGGTAGTTTTATCGGAACCGAAATCGGAATCGGAGTTTTCAAATTTGGTTTATCGGAATCGGAATCGAAATCGGAGGCATCAGGCAGGGTCAGTTTGTTTAAGGACAAATAAAACATGATTTATAGTCAATTCTTTTCATTTTTATATTTTATTATAAAATAAAAAACAACTGTGAAAAAAAATAGGCATAATTCCAAATGAACAAAAGATAAAATTAATGAATTTAAAGTTTAATTAAAATTAAAACCCAAAGTAGCGTGTTACATTTGGTGACATTACAATAAATGAACAATAGCTAAAGCAAATTAAATCAAAATGGACTCCAAAAGTAATGTATTGTACTTTATGAACAAAAGCTTTGATGCTTTGTAACAACTAACAAGTGAAAAAATAATTGATGATAGAGTGCACGGAGTGGGGGTCGGAGGATTCCCCGCGCGACATGTATGAACCTGTTCGGCACAGGCCGTCGCGCGCCGCCCGCTTTGTTTCGTTCGACCTCCGATTAACATCCGATACAAAAGTATCGGAACCGAAAGTGTAATAATAATCGGAAGTTCCGACTTAACGGAACCGGAATCGAAGCTCCGTTACATCTCTGGTGTCAAGTCATTATTACACTATATTACCATGTACTACGTACTAGAGAGGGCATCACTACTAAACTATTTGTAATATGAGTTAGAGTCAACCGTCTCAAACTATGTTTTTTGTTACATTTATTGGTTTTAATTTATAAGTAATAAGAGGCAGAATATCTACAAAGTGAGTACTCACTAGCCGGCCCGCGCCGCCACGCTTGTTGCACAGATTTTGTTCGTGGTGTCCTCTCTATAATAATGCCTCAATGCTATATTATTAGTAATTACTGATATTGATAACAAACTACATATTTAAATTCATATAACAATAGTAATCAGTGTTTAAGGTTCAATATAAAAAAACGCACATATCTAGAAAATATATTTTAATACATCAATTCTCAACAGACATCCATGTTTGTTAATTAAAAATAAAAATACATGATAAACATCGTTGACGTCACACTTCACATATGACTACGAAGAATCTCAAATACCTAATAGCTATAGAATATTCTAGAATTCTAAAAATCTTACACCACTAGAGTTGTGGACACTTACCCTATGATATAAAAATAAAACTGAGCACAGAATATACAGCTATATTTTACAAAATAGGAATCGTGTCTTGAAGTTAACTTTCATTTCAATACAAGTGTCAGGGAATGTAAACTTTATGTCGAAAGAGATAAGATTCATTATTGCTTCGTAATACTCAGTATTGTGAAACAAGCTTTGTATCGAATATAGACTATCGCTTTCTACTTTTATCAGTGTCCATTAAGCAAGAAAGTTTGCCAGGTAGTCTACATCTTAAATGATGCGTATCCTTCAAGGCATTCCTTCTCCCTTATTGATATTTTAGAACATAAAAGAGAAACTTGTGATATAGCCTTTAGGACACAGTGATCTTTATAAACATCAACCTTCTCTGAATCTTGTATTGAAACTGTAGGCCGTCTTTTTAAATACAACAGGTGGAACAATTCTTGAAAATAAATGTCCCATACTGTAATGTATGGTTATATTAAATTTAACAGCACGTCCACAACCTACATTCGACATCGAAATTTCTACACTTACAAATACGCTATTTACATTTGGCAAAACTTAATTTATTCATGGTGATATGCGCACGGCGTTGGAAACCAAATAGTCTGGATTTCCGTGTTGATATATTACAAACATATGCTTCAAATCACATTGTAGTTCGTTTTAGATATATGGTGCCTTAAATATACGTCGTGGAAGTTAATGGAGGAATTTACATATTATAGTCATAAATAAATCTTTACGACCGCATAAGTTAGCAGAAATTAACATTATAATATAAAATACCGATTAACGGGCCATAGATAATTATTATATTTCATTATGATCTTTTTGCAGTATGGCAATAATTGCCAAAAAAAAATATACTGACATAATAATTTACAAATATTATGACAGAAGCGAGATACACGAAACACGCGCTGGGCTATAGCCCAATTCAATACTATACATTCAGAAGTGAAACCTACTATAGAACTCTTCATTTACACCGCCCCCTCAATTCCATCTAGCGTATAACTCTCGAAGTAACAACAGATTAGCTAATAAAACGTAACTAACACAACGAGTATATAAACATATTTTGTACACAACGTAAAAGGCACAAATGCAAAGACACTAGTTAAAAAATATTGCTATTTCAAATATAATTTAAGCAAGACTAGGCTTTATATGGCAACAAATATTTTACATCTTACCAACAATTTATTACTGCACTATATAAAGAATAGTACATGAAAGCTGTTTGAATAAAATACAGTCTTTCTATGTCTGGGGTTATGAAAACTAGGCAAGAAAATTAACTTTATTGTCATTTATTGCTGATTATTATTTATACTAACCCCATGTAAAATATATAAAACAATTATTGATCTTGCAAAATTCAATTTAAAGTATAATATGATTTTAATTATTTCCAAATACGATTCATTTATTTAAAAAAAAAAGCAACCAATAAGCAGGAGCAAAAACCTTTTTTTTTTACAGAATAATTAATATAACATTTTAACAATACAATTATTTTAGTATTTTTCACCCATGATCTCAACATGTCCTGTTATAAAGAAAAAATCAAATAGCTTCTAACATGCATATATTTTCCGATAATTTTTTTTTAAATATTTTTTCCGCCACTGTCTTTTAATAAAGCTGAAATGCAATTAATAATTATGTAATTATGTTGTTCGTAGCAAAATAATAACGTTTCTATACTTGATCCATTGCAAAACATATTTGAGAAAAACTGTAAAACAATTTTTATAATTTTTTTCCATGAAAATATGTAAAAATGAGAAAAGATAACTTGTAATATTCGTGACAACATAATTGGCACCAACGTTAATTTTCATTAAAAAAGCAACAACTAAAAATAAGTTATGATAGTATAATTATATAACTTACATTTAACTTTTTTATAAATACTCGAAACTTAAATCTAACAAGGTGTAAAATTGGACATTTGTTTTAGTTAAATGTAGAAACAGATCGATATAACAAACATGTTTAGTGTGATACATTTTTCAACTAAAAAATATAAAATAATCTATTTCATTTTGTTTTTATGTTATAAGTGCATTGGGGTATTTACGAACTTATTGTTTATAAAAGAAATATATTATTTCATATATTTGTAGACATACATAGTCGCAAAAATCAAAATCAGGTTACAAGACAAAAAAAGGATTTATCAGTTATCACATTTCTGAATTCGTAATTGACCCAAAACACAATAAATGTCTTTATTTTCAAAACTAAATACATAATAATAATTACAACACATTTAACTAAATGTTATAATATTAATAAAACAAATCTGAATGCGCAGGAGTTACGTCAATAAAAATATTTACAAAAGTATGTAAACAAAATTAAATATTGGAGTAAATGATATAAATTTCACTTAAAAATGTAAAATAAATGTATAGGGGGACAAAATCTTTATAAAATATTTCATTATTATGTTATTATACAGTAAACATTTAAAGATATTTACAAAAAGAATAATTAAATAATTTTACTACGAAAAATAAAAGATTATAGAAGTTTCTAAAATTACCCTCAAATATTGTATCATTTTCTTACGTTCTCCCCTCCCCTCAGAAAATGCCTCACTTATAATTATGCCTACATTTTATCTCTATAAATCGAGGTTTGAAATGATTTTTCTCTGCTTTAAACCTACTTATGATATTTGATTCCACCTTATTCAATACCAATGATATTAAAATTCCTACGATATTGCAAACATTTTTATCCTTTCGCGTCTTTTCATCACTTTAATTGTGAACGATCTTTTTATCCACAATATCTAAACAACATCAGATGATAAATTGGGTCAATACTTTGTACACTGTCATTCATAGTCATATTTTAAAATTAAATACAATTTTATCGTTGTTGATCTGGGCACTGTATAAAGTCAATAATTATTTTAAACAAAAAACTATAGTAGGTAACAATATACCGCAACTTTTCTAAGTTAAATCATATTCTCTTTAGTGTACAATATAGTGCCCCAATATTTATTTTATCGAAACTACAGGGAAATGTTATTTTACGACAATTTACATCACAATCACACCTACACACCAAAATTTTGTAAACATTGCCAAAGATTTGATATTTAATTGATAATTCCTAGAGAATTAAAATAAAATAAAACATTCTTTTCCAATAGTGCAGTTAAATAGTAAAAATGAAACATTATTTTTAAAATAATGTTATGTTCTGTTTTAAATTAATGTTCCAAAATGACTATCTAATTTTATGAAATTCTGAATTGTTAACATAGCAATTTCAATTGCTATTTGGCCATAGCAATGCTTAGGCCTTGATCTTTATATTTTTGAGAACAATTCTTATGCTATATATTTTCTTATGATATTTATCCACATCAGTAGATGTGTTCCCAGCTTATGAAAGGACTTTGTGTACTCTCTGTATCACTGTCGCCAACTGTTTGTACCACTTTTCAAAAATATGCAGAATAGAGGTAAGATGGACATTGGACAAGCTTTTTTTTAGTGTTCGTTGAAAAGCTACAATCAAAATCATCACGATTTTGTAGCAACTAGGTGAATGTGAAATAAAAAAGTGGATTACCTATGGATTTCCACTTTAGTATCTTTATTAAATTTTGAATTGCGTCATTAGATGCCAAGTTTTTTTTTATTTCCTATGCATTACTGATTTATGCATTTGAATGAAATTTCAAAACAGTTTTTCCCCTATTTTCTACTCTCATATATTTGTCCGAATAACGTCTACCCACTATACTTCGAAACCTAACCCAAACTCACTATCAGAGCGTGATCAGCGGTAGATTCTCTTCATTTAGCAGCGGTCAGGAGTTCTGTTCATTCAGTTCATGTAACAAAAGTGGAAAAGTATCCCAGTGGTAGACGCTTTACTACCTACAAACGAACTTCACAAAAGATTGTCCCTATACCTCTACCCTACATACTCCGAAACCTAACCCTAAAACATCATTTCTCCCAGACTCACCATCAGAGCGTGATCAACGGTAGATCCTCCACATTTAGCAGCGGTCAGCAGTTCTGTTCATTCAATTCGTGTATAAGAAGTGGTGTGGTGTCTGTAAAGTTTGTAGTTGGTCTTTGTGCCGCGATTCGTTCAAGCACACAAGAGGCTGAAAGCCGGGCTTCGGCATCGTGATCCCAACACTCTTCCATTGTGTCGCAGAGGACAGACATACCCTGGAATTATTGGTTGATAAAGGTATGTTTTCTTGGTAAATATGACGAAGGAGGGTTGCTTTATTGTCAGTGATAACCACCGCCCATTTGCAGATTGCAAGCAATAATAGTTATGGGATAGAGAAAACTACCCATGGACATTTGCAGATTGCTATTTATAATAGTTATGGGATAAAGAAAAGGTATTTCTTTCATTTTTTGTCTATTTCAAAGTTTTTTTTCTCATACGAATGTGAATCGTGAACGTGAACTTAAAATCTTTCATTGTATCAGCTAAAGGATTGGATGGAATAACTATTATTATTCAACAACCTACAAACCGGTTTTTTATTTGGAACATTAATCTCATAATGATTTTGAGAAAATATATGGAAGCGCGAGTATACGCAGTTCTTATAAATTAAGAACTTGATTAATATGGACAAGAGACGCAGTTCTTATAAATTAAGAACTTGATTAATATGGACAAGAGACAGTAAAAATTCATCTAGCAAAATATAGTCGGACAAAAATTCATATCATTTTTAGAAACTTCACGTAATATTTTTACGCTAAAATAGTCTGAAATAGATGCTCTAAATGCATCGAGTTAACCCGATTGGATAACAATAGAACTTGAACTGGGTCGAATAGTTTCATTTACTAACATTATTGCTATGGACTGTTTAAAATCGTAAATGAACTGCAATGACTGTAAAGTATTTTAAATATCGATTTTGCTATTTTCGCAAGGAGCAAATTATCAAATCATCATTTATTTGCCAGAATGTAAGTTTTTACAGTTGGTCATTAGTACAATTGGCAAGTAATTAAATCATTTTGAATTTGGTTTAGAATTAACTGTTGGTAGTTGGGTAGTAATTTACAAATAAAAAAAATAAGTTATACAATATTTTTAACATGACCAATATTATTCACTATCTAATACCAATAAGTACTATAAAATTCAAAATTAAAGCCATGCCCGTTAATCTGTTACGGCTCAAAACCCCTGTCCCTGTGGCTTTTACCCGACATTTTATCCGCATGATAAACCCATAGGAAGTGACTTGATAATATGTAATAACTTATCTTTTCTTACATAACGTATGTTATAACATAAGTGAAACTTCTTTGGCAAGATTCAAAGATACCAAAATCATCGCCTTACTCCATGACGTGACGGTATTGTGATACGCGACCTTGAAATTATGCTCCCAATGTGCCTAAAGAAGTTTACTTTTTTACTTGTTTACTGCAAAATACTCACAGGATGATCTCTCCACTGCGGCGGGATATGTGGCCTCATCTTCCTTTGCACAACCGTTTCTTGCATCTCCTCCAAGCCGGGATGCGAACCCACTTCCTCTTCTAGTGGGAGACGGTACTGCGCCGTTGGATCGATACGACCTTCTTCGCATCTGAAGGGGATATTTAAATTATTATTAGCTTTTTTAAAGTGAAACTTTAATAACATCGTCTCAAACTTTTTGGTCTGTGTAGCGCATGTCGCGTGACGGTCGAACCGTACGATATTTATCGTACAAATACGATAATTTTGTGCCTAAGTTTCACTTTTACCGTGGTTTCATAAAACCACACAACATTTTTTTTAATACACAACAGAATAAACATAAAATTATTGTTAGCATTGAGATTTGATTCCAGAGTCAAAGCCATATTTTTCGTTATTTCCAAATTGTAATTAAGTTCAATAATAATGCTCATGAAATATTCGTAAAATATGTCAATTTGAATGTAGTGTATTCAATTATTGCTATGTTTTATTAAGGAAGAAATTTTAGAAGAGAAATAAGGCCATTGATAATTATTTTAATACAGATTATACATCCATATTTTGTTAGTAAAGTCCTCATGACCTACATCAGTATCAATTAGACAATGAACAATATTATTAAAATTCATAATAAAAACACTCACCTCGAAGCAATCTCCCACAGCACGAGCGCGCACGCATACATATCTATCCTCAAGAATGCGTCCTTGGTAAAGTTAATAGCGCCATCTAGCACTTCAGGGGCCATATACCGCCTTGTACCAACTTGCCCATGCGCATCCCCACACCCGTGCCCAGAGACGAATATCAGCGCTAGACCGAAGTCAGCGATGCAAGCGCTTAAATCCGCTTTTAATAACACATTCTTGGATTTAAAGTCTCGATGTGCAATGGCCGGTTTCCCACCGCCCTCTTCGTGCAAGTGAGCGAGCCCGCGGGCCACGCACGCTGCTATGCGCCACGCTTCTGACCAGGTTAGCGTGTGCGCTTTGAGGTAGTCGCATAGGGAGCCCTAAAAATTTTATAGGAATTAATTTGGATAGTACGAAAAATAGTAATAAAATTATATGATGCATGTATTTTTTGTTGCTTAAACATTCATACATGAGCGAAATATGTATGTGTGGAAAATTTAACAATAGAAAAGATTTTCAATGCCAGATGCATTTTGCTCTTTACAACATTAAATTTATGAACAGATCTATCAACTACGCCTAGTCCATACTAATATTATAAATGCGAAAGTAACTCTGTCTGTCTGTCTGTCTGTTACTCAATCACGCCTAAACTACTGAACCAATTTGCATGAAATTTGGTATGGAGATATTTTGATACCCGAGAAAGGACATAGGCTACCTTTTATTGCGAAATATGTACCACGGGCGAAGCCGGGGCAGACCTCTAGTACTCTATATTTACGTAGTAGGTACAACCTGGAATTAAGTCAAAAATAGAAAATGAAATAAAACTCACCCTTTCATGATATTCAGTGATCAACCAATACTCCGCTTGTAAATTATCTCCCTTCTTATCAACTCCAATATAGTGCAATATATCTGGATGATCCATTCGTGGTAGTCGATATATTTCCTGTTCCGCAACCCACGATTGCTTGTCCTGTAAGGGGAAGACTTTGACGGCGACGTCACGTTGGCCTAACTTCGCTCTCCACACAGCTCCGAACCTGCCTCTTGCCCGAACCTCACAAAGTGTCACTTGCCCTAGTAAGCTCACGCCTTCATTTTCCATACCAGCGCTCGCTGACGGCGGTCGAGATAGCGACGCCTCGCCATTTCCGAGCTCATCAAAAGATCCACCTTTACGTCTCCTATACAACAGATAACAACCAACAAGTACTGCAAATAGCAGGAATAACGGTGTCAAGGTGTACGCGATTACTGCTTTCGTGTCATCCTCCGCTGTTGGCAGAGGTGACGCAGGTACACGTTGTGGTGGAATCTCTGTTTGTAGCGGCATCCCGGCTTCTAGTCCCGGGAAAGTGGCGTTCTCATTGCACATATCACCTTCACAGCAGCAGTGGAGAAGAGGTAGTTTCATGTTGTGAAGGCGACAGTTTGCCGCACGGTCGTTGCATGCTACAGTGTCGAGGAAGCATCCTTTGACTTTTACGGTTGCCGTGTTTGTTATATTGTCAAACTGCCATAGTGTAAAGCAGTGATTGCTCTTATCAGCCTCTATGGGCTGACACTCCTCTTTGACGATATTTGTTGGGACACATGTCGCGTCTTTGGACCTATCGCAAGGTTCAGGTAAAGTGTTATTGTAGAATTCACAATAACGTGTAGTGACACCTCCTTCTTTGGGCCGAGGTGGCAGGTTTTCCTCGCTTGGTGGTACTGCATGGATACCTACAGAATTAAAAGATATTGGAAATACAGGGTGTCTCAAAAGAAAGTTTATATTTTGTGGGTGAATAAAAAAAAAGTATTGAAAAAAATGTTTATTAATTATTAAAGTGCATAATATGGGAATTTATTTCTTAAAAATAATATCGTCCAAATGCAGTCCATTGCGTTCAAGGCACTCATTTAATCGAACAGTAAAATGGACCAACAGTGGATGGATGATTGCCGTGAACGCAATGGACTGCATTTGGACTTGATATTATTTTTAAGAAATAAATTCCCATATTATGCACTTTAATAAACATTTTTTTAATACACTGCTTACTTTTTTTTATTCATCCACAAAATATAAACTTTCTTTTGAGCGACCTTGTATAATATTAGTTCCAATAATGCAAGGTATTAATAAACTATATATGTATATATAAAAGGCATACAAAATGGTATTAATAAACTCATGCAAGCTTGTTCAAGACAAATTGGTTATACATATATTTTTTTTTATATTTGACAAAGTATAAATACAAGTAAAGTCCGGTCGCGGAGCAGGAAGAATTTCGTACATTAACCTGTTATTACCTGTCACTGTCACTCCCTTGTAAAAATAATGTGTCTTGCTCGCACAGGTGCAATGACCGCCGTCCTTAGGGATTGTAAACCTTTAACCTGAGAGCGTAAGGTTTGTGTTTGCTTGATTGGTGTCAGGTGTTCAATTATGATTTTGTGAATTCAACATTTATAAGAATAAACCTCAAACTCTTTATGTCCAATCAAAATCCGCCTAAGTCGAAATCGCGTGTTAGACTTACGTATTTCTATAATATTGTACCTACATAGTAAATTATTTTTTTGAAAAATAAGGTCATAAAGAAGTTTCACTTCTTATGTGTGTACACGCACACTTTTTTTATATAATATATCGTGGTTATTGAAAAAGTTAAAATGTAACTAACTAATAAGTATTGTAAATGAATAAAGGACATTTATTTAATAAATTAGTAAAAAACATTTTCTCCTCCAAATATTTCATGTAAACTGCACTTCATTCAAAAATGTTTGTGACCACTGTCAGTAGGTAAAGAGGTCATTGTACGAAATTCTTTCTGCTCCGCGACCGGACTTTAGAAGTTTACATAAACTGCTGAACATACTTTGAACAGAGAATTTAAATGACAGAAATATTCTTGTTTGTTTAAAACTGTTTCCTTAATATCCGTAAGTAGAGCTAAGGCATCCTTTTAGTTTAATATGAAAGTATTTTGCAAGATTTACCCTTCACTACATAGTATAAAACAAAGTCGCTTTTTCTGTCCCTATGTATGCTTAAATCTTTAAAACTACACAACGGATTTTGATGCGGTTTTTTGTAATAGATAGAGTGATTCAAGAGGAAGGTTTTAGTATATAATTTATAAGGTTTTAGACAAAGCGGGCGAAGCCGTGGGCGGAAAGCTAGTCCTTTAATAAACACAATCCTCAGCAACAATACTATCCAAAGTAGCAGTTTAGGGGAAAAATAATACTTGCACTACAGAAAGCATGACACTGTTCTAGAATAAATTGAATTTATAAAAGAAAATAATATATAATAATTAGTTTTTCCATGCTAATAAATCATCGAGAATTGAACTACAATATAAACTTATTTTATAAACTGATTTTCTGTAAAATGTCTACCATAGTTATAAATAAATACAAAATTACTGTATCAGATACATTATTATCCCTGTGATATTATTATCCCTTATAAGACTATCCTTTTAAATTTATGACATAAACATGGATTGTTATTTGAGCATGTTGCACATGTTCTGAGTCAGCAGTAAGTATATATTTATATAATAATTATGATAGAGTCATAGTAAACAATAAATGAAATTGTTGATAATACAGTTGTAGATCAAGAGCCCACGACGGCCAGACTTTCCTTTCTTTCGGAAAGTTGAAAGTTTCTCTGTATATGTCTCCTATACAGATAAGAACGACCAGCGACTATCAAGTTTGGGTTCTGGTTACTTTGGCAGGAAACAGGTAGTAAAGGTGTATAAAATAGTACCTAACTTTCATTATAGTTTAAAAGCTAAATTTTATATATGTTACTTGGGGACCTATAAAAAGATATTACCTTAAGAGCCAGACAGTTTTCATGGTTCTGACATCTAGCCAGACACATTTAAAAAATAACTAACATATCATCAAATTCACATAACTACCTAAAAGCGTAACAAATATGAAATAACCCACTAAAAACATTAGTTAACTATAATTATTAAAAAAATAAAAGTATAATATATAAGTAATAAAGTTATTACTTATCTTTTACGGGGGCTTATGTTGATGGAATTTCACGTATCTCGATGACACAATAAAAAAGTCATCGGGATACGTGAAATTCCATCAACATAAGTCTAAGTAAAAGATAAGTAATAACTTTATTACTTATATATTATACTTTTATTTTTTTAATAATTATAGTTAACTAATGTTTTTAGTGGGTTATTTCATATTTGTTACGCTTTTAGGTAGTTATGTGAATTTGATGATATGTTAGTTATTTTTTAGATGTGTCTGGCTAGATGTAAGAACCATGAAAACTGTCTGGCTCTTAAGGTAATATCTTTTTACAGGTCCCCAAGTAACATATATAAAATTTAGCTTTTAAACTATAATGAAAGTGAGGTACAATTTTATACACCCTTACTACCTGTTTCCTGCCAAAGTAACCACAACCCAGACTTGATAATCGCTAGTCGTTCTTATCTGTATCGGAGATATATACAGAGAAACTTTCAACTTTCCGAAAGAAAGGAAAGTCTGGCCGTCGTGGGCTCTTATATTATTGTTTTTTAATGACAGAGTATTGATTACAAAATGTAATATTTTATATAAAAAAATTATTAGTATAACCAAAACTGAAAACCGTTAAAATGATGTTTGGTTTGTAAAAATAGATTATAACTATTTACTGAAAAAATGTATACATATACACCTTTTTAAACTTTTATATATTAATCAGTAACCTGTAAAGACTAATTCATCAAATTTGTCTACAGATAAGAGTTATTAATCTTTAATCATAGATAGAGTGCTGAAATGAATAAACAGTTCTTGACAGATTGTTTATCTAGACATTCTAATGTAAATAACATGCAAAAACACATACTTATTTATGAGTTTTTTACTTTCATTTATTTATATCGAAGGATTTATCCGATGAGAAGAAAACAGAGATGCTCACTTACCTAAGACAATCAGTGATATACAAAATATAATGTTAGAAGCCATTGTGTTTGGTGGCGCAGACGGGATCACCGCCGCCCGACTCGTCGCGACAATCCAATGTTATTTTTAAACACGGCCCCGACATCAAAAGTCTATTTAAGATTCCTACATAAGTACATGTCAATTCGTCAACCAAACAACGCACATCCCAACCATAAAAAGACAAAATGTCCACACAATTTACAATAGCACTATTAAACACTTGAATCTGTAGCTCTTAATTAAGTTATTGACTGTGATTCAATTTGTTTTTAAAAAATAATTTATCAAACAAGCAATCAAGTCACAAGCCAAAGCTTCCCTTTTTGACGTTTAAAGAGATGTGCCACATTCCTAACCTAAAACGGTTTCTAAAATTACCGATTTTTATAAAAAAAAAATCTGTTGTAATGACAAAAGGTAATTGTTATAAATACTGTATATTATTTTCAAAATACTAAGAAGGATAATAAAAGGCTGTTGCATAAATGTTGTGTGGCATTTTCATAATGCTGCTGATACACAAAACTCTTTTATACATGAGCATGACCCACACAGATTTTATGCAACAGGTAAAGCATATAATCTTATAATATATTAGTATGATCTAAGGGTGAAGCACTTGTAACAAAGAATACAATACCTGCAGTATGATAACCATATACCTTTGTAGACAGGAAAACCTGTAGTTGTAGCTTGTGATTACAAATGTATAATACTGAACACATAATATTTAAAAACTGTATCAACTCATTATAAGGGCACCAGTTCAAATACTTTTGTACAATAAATTATTAACAATTTACAAGTATTAATACCTAACATAATATAATTATTATGTAAAGGTAAAATGAAACAAAGATAAAATTTAGATAGGAATTCATGATTTATATACCAGAAGCAATCAAAAAATACCTCACTGGTGTTAAATTTAATCTAACTTTATCACAGTCCATGGAATCTTTGAGTTTATTTTCTAAATATATTACACATGCTTTTGAATATTGATTTTTATTCTTCAGTTCAGTAATTTGTGACAAGAGGGAATCATTTTCATTTAAGTCTAAAAGTTGTCGCATTTGTGCATCTCCAAACGATTTAAATGGACATCCGCCCTCTGAGCATGAATTTCCAATGTTCTGTATTTGGTCACAGTTCCGACATGAATAATTCTTCCTGCCCCCTTCTAACCCATACATATGTCTTATACCATAGAGGAGCTTTTTTTCATCTCTCTCCCAATTATGACAACAACTGTGAGCATGAGCTTCTTTACTGTACTCCATCTTCCAAAACTCTATAGACTCATTCACAGGCATTCCAATATCTTTGAGGAATAAACTATAATTAAATCTTTGTTCATGGGATAGTCTATGCCGTTTTCTAAGCTGCAAATGCAGGTTTAACATGCACGGTGGAAACTTTTTGGATGCAAAATCAACTTCTTGACTAGATAGAGCATTTGGTGACGATAACTTGCCTCTACATATATTTCTTACTTTTGCTACAATTTCATTTATTCTTGGATCACAGGTCATATTGTTTAATTTAATGTCATACAATTTATGTTTTAAATTTCTACTAAATAATACAATTAAATATTCTTTCCATTGACTGCATGGTATTTTAGCCACACCATTAATTAGTTCTACTCTTCTTTTAGATATAAATTCCAAACAGTGAAGAAATCTTAATTCTATAGTGTAGGATTTACAATCTTCATTACATTCGCAGCTAAGATGTTGTGATATATGTTTTAAATAAATATGTTGACATACAACTTGTAATGGCTTTATAAAGCTTACAAATGCATTGTCGAGTTTTCTTATATTTTTCAATAATTTTCTTGCAAAACATCTGATATCGTAAGAAGTGGAAAGGGAATACAGTCGGTGTTTGAACAGAGCTACTTCAGTCTTCAATAAAAAGTTGTTTATGTCATTATTTCGTTCAAGGATAGCTGCTATACATAACGTAAAATGACCAACATTGTCATAAACGCTTCCTTCGATCACATATTCATTGTATTCAACTGGTGTATTCCTGAAGATAGTATTTAAGTACTCTAACCTGTTTGTGACAATAACTTCCAATTCATGAAAAGGTATTGACCCTTTTATTGGTGACAAATAAAAAAAAGACATTTCATTAAAATAATTTCATATTCTATTCCAAATAAATTAACTACAAACAATTAGAATCTACAAATGTAAAGTAAATAGTAATATGTAAACCACCGTATATATTATATTACTCTATGATGTAAACAATGGTTGAAATACTTCATTTTTGTGACATATATAAATCAAGATGACAAATGACGTTGACAATGAGAACCTTAGAGTATAGATATCTATAGAGCGCGAACAACCAAGTGGGAACAGTAGGCACAGGTGGGAACAACACGACGTTCCCGCCGCGCGCGCTCGTAGTCGTGGTTGAGTGCTGACGAAGTGCGTTGCTCTTGATTTTTATTCATATCTAGGAATAAACATGGTGAAATGTGCAGTTATATCTTGCAAAAACGATACTAGAAAATACACAAAATTTAAATCCAGTATCACATTTCATCGGTAAGTCGATTGTTATACTTATTTTTATGAAAATAAATCTAGCATCGCGGGGGTGAAGGGAAGGTGGAAGGCGGACACGCGCAGGCTCGCTCGCGCGCCTCACTGCCGCCATTTTATCGTAGTGATGTGACGATCAACGCTGTACTCGATATAAAGTTTACTAGAAGAACTATATTTTTACAAATTATTTATTTAACTTTAAAATTAAAACTCTTTTAAAAATGTAAATAAATTTTTAAATAAATTTGTGGTGTGTTTTGTATGATACACTTTCTAATATTATGAATGCGAATGTATTATAGTGTAAATGTAAAGTATGTAATTTTACGATATATTTTCTGAACCGCTAAATTGATTTTGAAGATTTTGATAGTAGAATGGATAAATCATAAAATGAAATAAAAAAATTATTAATATTATTTATTATATTATCATTTAAAATTATTAATTATTTCTTATTTTTATTTAACATTTTTAAAACATTATTATTATTGTTTGATTTATTATTAAAGAAATAGCGCTAAACCCGACCTTTTATTTTATTAACTTTATTATTTAAAAAGTACTCACGTTTATCTGATATTCCAATTAAACATATTTTTTTAAAGTACATACTTATAATTAATAGAAGAAATATTCAAATGGAATAAACAAACTTAATTCAGTTGGTTAGCAAATTTAAAATTACATATTTATACTTTATTCATATATTTTTCCTTTAATAACTTATTGAACATAAAATTTACTTATGATACATATTTATTTACACAACTTATCGATAGTTCAACACGCAATTGATACCTACCCATCCCTATTTGTCACACACACATCGATAAAGTATCTATAGCTCTCGGAGCAATTAACAAGCCTGGAGAAGTAACAATTAATTGAACGTTTCTTATATAGTGGCTCTCTTTTATTCAATACCCTAATTAATGCGATAGAAAGAGACAACACACTGTTATCTGCTTGGCATTCAAATCCACATGTAGCCACTTTTTGTTCTAAAAAGGTAGTGCTTGCCTTTACTTTATCGAATACTAAAATATCGATAAATGAAAAAATGAAGTTATAAAATTGCTTGAAGATAATTTAGAAAAGAAAGAAAGAAAGAAAAAAAGCTTTATTGCCAACAAAAAACTTAGACTATCTTAACTTAAAAGTAAACACAATATATTAGGCAATCGGAACAGACTCAGCCATGCTGTGGGCTAACACCCGAACAGCGCTGATTTTCAGTCTGCCCGCGTATTTTCCGAGGTCCTACATATTTTATATAAATACTAATTATAAAATTAAAAAAAAATTACATCCACAACTGTTCCTACCAATAAAAGTAAAAATTTATAAATACGTCTACATATTGTACATATACTGAGTACATATAATATATGCATATAAATATTATAAAATAAACAACATAGATATAGATATTATACTTACATAGATATTAAAAATAATTCAGATAGATATGTATATGGATGGGAATATTTGTAATCAATAATTTATTTTACCTGCGTGTTGATTCTGCTGTCTGTTTGTTCAAGAGTATCCTTTTGTATTTACACTTGAATGATACATAAGACATACTAAGCTTTAAGGGTGGTGGAAGGTCGTTCCAGATCTTTGAAGCAGAATACTTGAATCCACCCTTAAAACCTGACGTGTGGTGTTTCGGTATGATTAAGGCATTGTTGCTTCTACCTCGTGTATTTTTCGTATGGTACTTTTAATTTTGATTTGATTTAAGATTCGTTTAATTTTGAATTTGGGATAGGTAATTCCAAGTTTTAAGATTCGTTTAATTTGGAATTATCTATTCATTTACGATGCGTATTGACTGCCTTGCATTGTATGGTAGTGGTATTTATAAAAAAATATTATTAGATATTTCGTTTTAGGTTGTTTTTATGGTTTCGTAAAAAGGTACGTATTTTTTCCTGTTTTCATAGATTTATTCATAGAATTATACGGAACCATTCGTGCGCGAATCTGACTTCCACCTGGTTGATCTTTTTACAAATCAATAGTCGTATCCTACTAATATTATAAAAGCAAAAATATAAGAATGGACATATTTTGATACTCTTTCACGTAAAAACTACTGAATGAGTTTTTATGGAACTTTACAATTATATAGTTTAAACATCAGAATAACATATAGGCTACAATTTACCGCAGGAAAATAACTCATTCCCCCAGGAAAAAATTGGTACAAGTTTAAAATAAATTGCTTCAAATAAAACAAATAAACATTTATTTTTTTTACAACCTTTTAATTTCGATACTTAATTACCAAACTACAATATTTATTATTTAAAATAGATGCCACCTTAAACTTGTGGCACAGCATCTCTGCAAAGTACTTTACTTTTCTTCCCGTCTGATTCGAAATGATTTGAACAAGGCCGAGAATGTTTTGAAGGCTTCCAATTTTTCCTGTGCAAAACAAACATCTTTTAATTGTTCTCAAGCCAGAAACCTGCAAATAACAATAAAATCCATACTTAAATACCTTTTTTTTCTCCTAACCTAAAGCAGTCATTATCAATGAAGTACTTCGTTCCTACTCAAGTATCGATAATTGCACAACACTATGGAGGTTATATTTTGCATTTTTTCTAAAAACTAAGCTGATTATGATTTCATTTCAATGATTACGGTTAAATAAAACATAGATGATTAAGAAAATAAGGTAAATTAACTTATTTATAACACAATTAACAAAAAAATTGATCAAAACACTAACCTGTGAAATGACAAATTTCTATCTTCATCCGATTTCACATTACTACGGCTTTTACAGCCGTAAGCAACACAAGCCATGTTATCTTTAGTCAATTGTCTTTTCATAAAATAACAAATTAAACTAAAACACTCGTTTTTCACTTCAAAAAAAATAATTAAAATAACCAAGTGATGATCACCAGACTGGTGATCAAAACAAATTGAAATGAAGTCATGTCATTTCAAACTGTCGAACTGACATATATCTGTCCTCTTTTTTCGCATGACATTTTGCCATATAAGCTAAAAAGGCCAAACTAGTGCGTTATTGTTCAATTAATTGTTACTTCTCCAGGCTAGTTAATTGCTCCGAGCTATAGCTCATCTGCCTACGATGCGCACTAAGCAATTTGTGCAATACACGCGCTCTATACTATCAATACATATAATAAAATTGTAGAAAAGTGATGTCTGTACAATGAAAATATAAAAAAAAAACTTAGCAGGTGTTTTTATTAAATCGATCCTGAACCCAAAACTGTAGTTAAAAAAATTTTTGTCTGTTTGTCTGTTTTTCTGTATGTTCGTGCACGCTAATCTCAGAAACGGCTTATCCGATTTAGATGCGGTTTTCACTAATATATTGTGGTAAGCTTCACTTAACATTTAGTGTTTATTTCATGTCAATCGGTTCATAAATAAAAAAGTTATGACCATTTAAGTAATCACGGCGAACATTTGCTAAGGCATTCTATACATGAAGAACTTTATTACGTAAATTATACGCTAAAGTTATTCCTTGACATGTCCAGATGATCATATCGAAAGTACCGTGGGGGGGGGGGGTTTAGCTGAGGGGGTAGTAGGGGGATCAAAGGACCTTTATTTAGATTTTTGCTCATAAGTCTAAAACCTGCACAAATAGCATTATGGTTACTTCTAGGTAAATTTTCTACATAAAATGTCTTTTAACAACAGTTATTAAAGTGAAACTTTTATTACATCGTCTCAAACTTTTTGGTCTGTGTAGCGCATGTCGCGTGTATCGCGGCTGCCGAGTAGGTATACCTACTCGGCAGCCGACCGTCACGCGACATGCGCTACACAAAGCAGTGTTCGGAACCGTTCGAACAGTTTCACTTTTACCGTGGTTTCATAAAACCACACAACATTTTTTTTTGTGTTATTATTTATTTTATTTCTTAACTTTAAAATAATCTGTAACTAAGTACTTATAATTTAGTTGTTTATGGTAGTACGTGTTTCAAGACATGTTTACTCAATAATTGTGTGTTAAGTAGTAACTACTATGCAGTCACTATTCCACGCGGACGAAGTCGCGGGCACAGCTAGTTGTATTAATATATACTCTAAGATGAGAACTATGCTATATCACAGATTAGATACTAGCAAATACATAGTTCCTTGAAAATACCTTCGCTACAATAACAAATTCGTTACTAAATTATATCGTTGAAAATATTCTTAATCGCGTAAATTTAATAAATTATAATTCGTGTGTTTGGAAAATACCTTTCTTTTGTTTTATGACTTTCACACCCAACGACTGCACAATAATTATGTTGTTTCGATATTTTGACGAGTAAACGCAAAAATAGTAATATTAAGACGTCGTATAGGTACTATTCTTTTAAATAATTACCTATAGTAAATCATTAGTAAACTATTGTTTTGAGTAGGTTCCTATTAATGGTTCATTGAGAATAGGAGGCACCATAGGTAGTTTGTTGTAAAAAATATATTTTATAATGATTTTATAAGGAATTAAATTAATATTACCTACTCGTTATCACAGCTCGTTATGGATATTCACATGACAGATAAAGTAGCTACATAGGAATTATATTTTAGGAATAACCTTGGATTTGCACAAATATAAGCAATATAACAATATGTAATTATTTCATTAATTTCCTTATTTCCTGAAAAAACAAAATGTATTTAACTTAGACCTTGCTCGTTTAATTATCTTTTTTCTTATTCGATATAATATTATAGCCTATCGATTAAACGGCGGATATTAAAACGAGGTTGTTAATTGTTTACATACTAACTAGTAACTACTAAACTTAAAATACATAATAATTATTATCTAAACAGAGGTTGAAGCGGCATACGCGTAAAAAACGTTCCGTTTCAAGTCAGCTAATTTAGTTTGCTTACGTTGTCGGTCACATTGCTAACTCTCTTCCTTTGTCTAACGCGGAACGGCCAATTACTTGTTCTGTGGGAACGGCTTTATTTGCTTGTCTGTTCGCATATACAGCTTCTACGTCAGATTATATAATATTATGTATTTTGAAGTGAAACTTCTCTATCGGGGTTGGAAAAAAATTAAGTGTAACATTTTTTCGTTACGCGTGACATTTTTCCGTTACGCGCCATCTTTTTTTATCCCTACCACGCGTGATTCGACATATTTCTGTAAAGTTGCATTTAACTAGTAAATTTTTTTTTGAAAAATAAGGTCAAAAGAAGTTTCACTTCTTACGTGTATACACAGTGCCTACTCTAGTACACGCATTTTTTTTATTTTTAAGCTAACTACTAAGTAACGATTCTTTAGGGACAAATGAAGTTATTGCTTTAGAGTTTAGAGAATACAATTTAAGCACATCAAAATCATATATCATGCATATATCATATACTTATTATATGTAACTCTTCTATTTTAATTACCTATCGAAATCTGATGATATCACGATGATATACATAGTATTTTGAAACTTAATTGAATAAATATAATAAAAAAACTTTAAAGGAATTATATTTTTATTAACCAACGTCGTATTTGTACATGACAATGGTCATGAAATCAGTGAAGCGTGTTTTAATTGAACGAAGCAGAATGCTAATTATTTAGCTGTATCAATTAGCTAAGTGTGGCGCCTGGCTGCAATCTAGTAACGGCCATTATTAATTGTGGGCAGAGTCACGTATTCAATAAATTTGCTGCGACATTGCTGTTTATAAATTTGCCGATAAATCATACTAGATTAACTCGCTCGTTACTAAAAGTTTTATATGTACCCTCGTCCCTCATTAGGATTATAAAATAACAATAAGTAGGCATTAAGTAGGTATGAAAAGTGAAAACATATTGTAGCGGTTTGTGGGCACAGAAAAACTTTAATGAGTTTAGATAAATCATAGTAACTCCATGGATAAAACGGACTTTTCGCAAGCTGATTGTATCTGTATGAAATTTGATAGTTAGGTTCTTATTATAATATTATGCTACTTTATACCGTTTTTTAAAGTGGGGAAATCTTCCAAAGATCCGATATAACCCGTTGTCCACAGAATACCGAATAATAGTAGCTAACGCTACTTCTTATATACAATAAAAACTTTCTCCAAAATTGCTCTATCTATTCAAAATCCGCATATCTATCCTAATAAAATGGTAAATGTTAAAAATATGTACCTAATGACGTTTCAAAAGTGCTTCTAGAAGAAGTCTAATTGAATAAATAAATGTTTGAGTTTGAGTTTGAAAATATTATAAAGCTGAAGAGTTTGCTTGTTTGAACGCGCTAATCTCGGGAACTACTGGTCCTATTTGAAAAATTCTTTCGGTGTTAGGTAGCCTATTCATCGAGGAAGGCTATAGGCTATAATATCATCTCAACAGGAGCGGAGCACTGCGGGTAAAACCGCGAAGCACAGATAGTATACTACATTTATGTAGCGACTGCCGACTACTATTTTAGTACCTATATGTAAGCCTATATGCTATCGCGTTAAGTTTCATTCAAATCCGTTCATTACCTTTTTCGCGATATCATCCTCGCAAACTTTTGCATTTATAATATTAGTAGGATTACTGATACATATTAAAATAATTTCCTGTAACTTTTTAACAATGGGTACATTGATAAGAATCAAATATTTATGTTTAAATGTGTGTAATACCTAATCATATACATATTATATAATAATTAATAAAAAAACAATCCAAAATAAAACATTTAACGACATTCAAAACGTTATACATATAAATAAAAACTTAAAAATTAATTACGACCTCAATTAGGTATTAGGTAAATTACTTACCTTTATCTACGTATATAAATTAAGTTTTATAATGACAATAAAAACAAGAAAATTGAAAAACGTAAGTAAGTAGGTAGATAGTAATAAATTGGCATCTAGAACATTCTACGGAAGGTCGTTTAAAAAATAAAAAAAAAACATATTATCGTTTAATGAGGCTTCCAAACTTTGATGGAAGTTGTACCTTGCAACACACCTACACTACTCATCATAATAATTATTAGTCGAGTCATTATTTTTCAGCGACCCGCCAGCTAGGAAAGAAAACCTTTACAGGGATTCTCAATCTTTTTCAGCTCGCGGCGCAGTTTCATGTTAAGTTTTTTGTCACGGTCACGGCGCGGCGCCCTACCCACCCAACCTAGCTATTTGAAAAGGTCAGTCAAATAGTCAAATACAGGTACCTACAATACAAGAACAGAAATTAGGTTAGGCAGAGAAGAACAAAAATAAAAAAATATTTACTCAATTTCTTTATTCTAAAAGAATTTAAAGAGAAAAACAAAAATAAAACACAATAAAGGCGATGCGCACGACTTAAGTAGGTACCTATCGTCGTAGCAAGTTTTCAAATGTCTTTTTACGACTCTATTTTTCTTACCGATTCGAACGTTCAAAAAAGGTAGAGCAGATCGACTTACGGCGCTCCTCTAACTTTCTACGGCGCACAGTTTGGGAACCCCTGCCTTAAACATTTTTCCGTACTTTCCTGAAAAAATTCTCAAGGATGGGTGGAATGTTGTCTCAAATTTTATCGTGTAATTATTTTTTTTATGAAAATAAAAAAATACATCAATATTTCTCCAACATTGACACGAACTATTGTTATATTCAATTCTCAGGTAACAACACATGTCAGATATCTCACAAAAAGTGAACTGATAATATTCATGAATTCAGTCGTCGTGTGACGCCGTAGCCGGCACCATGGCTTTCAACGTACGCTTTGGCGGGAAAAATTATGACATAAAGAACTTTTTACACGATCATCCCGGGGGTGTGAATACATTGGAAAAGTTTAAGGGGCGGTCTATAAACGATGTTATGGTAAAATATGGGCATAGTGTCAGTGCATATCACATGTTAAGTGATTTTAAAGTTGATGGCAATTTAATTGGTAGTGTTAGTGAAAATGGTAGGATTATTACTAAGGAGGATAGTGGTAGGGATGAGAAGGAGATCGCGTTTTTAGAAGAATTGGAGGTAGGAGGAGTTTTATTTATTTATTTATTTAACCATTTACCACACCATTTTACATTACAATGTACAGTATATATTATATAGTTGTATAGATGCGAAGTAAAGTACAAAAGGTGACCTTATCGCTTAAAAGCGATTTCTTCCAGACCACCTAAGGTAGAGGAGATAATTATACACATATTATGTAGTTAGTTTTTTCACTTTTTTTTATAGAATTATTGTTAGTTAGTAGTAGCTATTTACAAATACTTATAAGAATGTCTGTGAGTAATTTTGAAAATTATCAATTTACACACAACAGTTAATCAGATAGTTTAACTGAATTAGTGCAAGTTTCATCAAAACAATGTAACAAGTTTAAAAGTAGTTTGAAGTCATAAGTGTTCATTATTTCCCTATAATATTGTAGGCACATACCACATTTTCCGCAAAGCTAGTCTAGTTCGACGAACAACTTTATCTACTATGTATATAAAAAAATAAGTCGGGTTTTCCTTCCTGACGCTTTATCTCCAGAACGCACGAACCAATCTCCACGGTTTTGCATTCGTTGGAAAGGTCTCGGGCTCCGTGAGGTTTATAGCAAAGAAAAGGTGTCTCTGGTGGCGAAACGGAGTTCGCCCGGTTTGCTAGTCACTTATAAATTTACCTATAAAAAATATAAAAAAATCTAGCTGCTCCACAGCAGTTTCGGAATTGAATTTTTATTGATGACCTGCTTAAAATAAAACTATGTATGAGCTGGTTGTATCACTTGCTATCATTTGATAACGATCAGCGAAATTAGAGGGGATTTTGCACCAGAGGGTGTGGGTTCGAACCCCGCTGCTGAAAACAAATAGAAAGTGTTGTATTCTGCTTCATAGTATTTGATTATATAAAACTAGCTTACCCCCCCGCGGCTTCGCCCGCTTTGTCTAAAACCTAATAAATTATATACATACAAAAACCTTCCTATCTATTAAAAAAACCGCATAAAAATCCGTTGCGTAGTTTTAAAAATTTAAGCATACAAAGGGACAAAGGGACATAGGGTCATAGGGACAGAGAAAGTGACTTTGTTTTATGCTATGTGTGATAGTGAAGTATGCTTATTTGCGAAATATAAGAGCTTTGCTGAACTTGCGAGTAGGTTGCGTGAAATATTTTCAGGACCAGATATTTATGTAGCACTATCGTAGGAAGCTGATAGCTCCGTTGCATAGTGCATATCACTAAATTTATCATTTATTTTGTATGCAGGCTAAATAAATACATAGATAAACCCTTATTCTAGTACCCCAGCAGAAAAATATTTAATTGCTTCTTTTGAGCATCGAATTCAGAAACTCAATGTTCTAGCGTCTACGCTTACCTATGCATTACCTACGCACTGTACTTAGGAAGCTTTCAGTTGTTCTAGTACCTAGGTATTAATTAGAACACTTCCAATTAATTCACTTAAAAGTTAACACGCATAAATCCGAAGGAAAATACTAATCAAGAGGCTCCTAATAAATTATTAGGTCGACAGTCGTCTATTAGTTATTCCTCCACTTTGCCATTAACATAATTACTCGTATTTACGGCTCTCGGTCGAGCTTTGATTTAAGACGATACACAAAAAAAAATCCACTGCTTGGCGGGCGGAGTCTAATAGTTCGCTATCGCGAACGCGGGTGTGCGCGAAGTCATTCTTGCAAACTCGCCGCGCTGCCGCTGGCCGACTCGGGACAAACATGTATGGAGTCGTCATACAGTTATAATATATATACCACCACCAATAAATCAACAATTAAATATACATATATTTAATTGTTGATTTATTGGTTTTATTTTCTTACTTATAAACAAATATTTTTTTTTAACAACTACTTAGACATAATATAATTAAAAAAAATATAATTATTATTATTTCGTAATGTTTACTTTATTACAAAATAATACAGGTTATAAATAATCTTTAAAATAACAAAAAATATTGTTACTCTGAGAAAATGAAATGGTACTCAATAACGCGGACTACTGAATGGATTTAGATAGAATTTGATGCTGACGTAGATATTACATCATGCCCAGAAATGAAAGGTACTATTTCTGAAAGAAGTTATAAACCCTAATTCTTCTCAGTCAAAGTCAAGAGTGGAAGATATCACTAATACAGTAAAACTGATGCGAAACTTTGGATGTTAATTTGTATATTTTTTTGTTAGTTGTTACTTAATCACGTCAAGACTACATTACCAATTTTGATAAAATATAGCTAATTGCCTGGATTTACACATAGGATACTTTTTATCCGAACTGAACACTTCTGTGGGATAAAACAGGATTCACGATAATATAATCTAATTCCACGCGGGCAAAGCCGCGGTCGGAATGATATTTTTTTAAATAAAAAAATTGTTTAAAAAAAAACACAAAATATATTGACGCATGTATTTATTTTTTGCACTCTATTATAATTGTAATTATTCATTACAAATAATCAAAATAAAATAGCCAGAACAAAGTTAGGCCCTGGTAGGGTAGGTAGGCAGGTGCAGCAATGTGAGACGAACACTGGCTTATTTAGACCAATAATAATGTATTATAAACATTAAATTAAGTTTACTTTCTAACAACAAAAATACATAATAATATTAGCTAATGTGAAACGAATAAAACGAATCAACCAATCATCCCACAACAATGAAATGTGCACACAAATATTCATCCAAATCGGTTCATGTGATTAGGAGGAGTGACTGCAGCGCCATCTTCCGGGCCCAATTGTGTTTCCAGATCACCCAGGAACTCAATTTAATATACTTACACAAAATTTTTCGAAATGAAAACTCACATTACTATGTAAATATGAATATAAACCTGTTTTAGTACTAAGCAATTTCCCGCACAGGTGTAGTAAGTATAAATGAAATAAATATCAACATCAAATTCTTTATACAACATACTTATCTACCACCTACTAAGAAATGTAATTCTTGAAATTTTTTCGTATTTTTTGAAATATAATACTACTCCAATGAGCTCCTGTTCCATATTACATCCACCATACTTCCACTAAGTTCACCATGATTTTTTATTTCTTTGCACTTTGTTGCTTTTTGCTAAAAATGGAATCATGCGATAAAACCAGTAGAGCGTTGATAACATACATTTTTGACTGAATAAAGGTACTTACGAAGGAGTGGGTTCACATTGTGAACAATCAGTGGGTTTATTTTCCTTCTGGATTCCGGATTTCTGAAAAGATTATCTATGCTATAAATGAAAAAATCTTACACATTCGTTATGTACTTAAAACAGGGGTACATATCAAACATCGTCTATAATACAATTATCATCAAATTTAAAATTAAACCAACTTACTTCATTAATTTGTTCCAATTGTAAGCATTCTTTTTCCTCCAACCTTTATGTTTCTTCTTCTTATTTTCTTTATTGTCCCCATTTGTCTCATTTTGTCTTATCGTGTTGTCACCCTATGATACGATTGCGCGAGCGACACAAGTTCCCCGTGTGACGGCCGTAGCGGGAATGACTCGTGCAGCTATCGGGGTAGGAAGGTACAGGGCGGCTCTCGCTATATTGGCTGGTCGCGCGCTAATTTCAAGTATTTCTTGTTTATTTCAAAACCATCGCATATTTCAAAATTCTAACACGGTAGATGTATAGGTTGTATATTTTATAGTTAATATCCAAAAAGTCGTAACTTTACGTTTGTTATTTTGAAGATGCCAGAGATTAAAAAAAAATAACAATGAGAACTTTGTATTTTTTTTCTATCGAGAAAATATCATGGAATCATGTTTCTAAAACGGTAGACGTATTGTGTTACTATTGAACTTTCTTGTCAAGAATTTTCATCACGACAACTTTAATAATATAAAAATTACGAAGGTTTAAAAAGGGCCGTAAATGTTAGAAAAATTAATTCATCACCTTAATGGTCATCGATTTTAGTTCGAGCTATTACGTCTTTAGAAGCCTAAAGAAAATTAACAATAGATATTATATTAGTCGTAAAATGTTATAAAATCTCAGATATTTATGTGTGTAAGTGATGGCGTTCCAGGGTTATTCAGAATTAATTTTTTTCTTCTCCATAAATACTGCTTTCCGAATCGGTTGTAGTTAGGTAAATTTAAAAAATGTAATGACGATTCCAAAGTGCTTCTAGAAGAAGTCTAATTGAATAAATAAATGTTTGAGTTTGAGTTTGAATTATTCAAAACGGTGATTAAAAAATCTCTACATATAGGTACTCAATTTTTTAAGTCGTTGTTTGGAAAGGAGCTGATGGAGCATCGAATGGTAAGCGCTACCACCGGCTATGAACATTTGCAAAACTAAAAACGACCTACGCGGCTACGCCTCTACAAGTTAATCAACATCTATGGCTCTATGTGTTTCAGTATCAGTTAGAGCCATAATATTTAGGGTTCTATCTAGATCTTTTATCGCTACTTACACGGTATTTGTGATTATCTGACTAATTGGCTCTTTTTTCGTTAATCAAGTATTGCATCACATCGACGAAAGTTTTAGGGTATTTTTATAATACTGATCTAATCAGGTGACAAATAGTATGATAATTGATAATAAATTAGTATGCTAAGACTATATACTGATATTTTCGATTTCACAAAAAGTTTTTGCAAGATGATATGATTATATTATGATGATGATATGATTAATGATGACATAGTTTTTATTAATAGGAAATGCGCATTCATAGAAAATTACAGAGCTTTCAAAAATATGGGAAATGGTGTAGGTATTCTTACTACAAATCTGAGAATGTTATAGTCGCTCTTGGTATATTTGGTTAAATATTGTAAACTGTATGTTGTTGTATAAAATATAAATACGAGGCGGGACTCGAACCCGCATCGATGCCTGACCAACTCAGCCACTCGTGAGTCGTGAACCGCCAGAGCAATCGAATTTATTTCAGTTTTATGTGTCTAAGGGACACACCGCACCGAACACTGTATGTAGTTGGATCTAATATTATTTGGCAAAGGACTATGCTGAGATGCCAAAATTGGCATAAATATAATAATTTTTAAGAGATCTTTCTGACTGCACAAAAGTCTCATAAACCACGTATCTATGATACCCGAACGTTATTTTCATTTGGGTCAACTGATAAGTCACCAAATACAGATATGTATCACATAAAACTCATATTGGATTATTGATTGATTGGTACCATAGTCTTAAGCCATTCATAGCAAACATTTGTTGAGCAACAACTCTTTTGTGGCGAAAGTAAATGAACATGAAAAACAAATTTGTGGCGAAAGTAAATGAACATGGAAAAGTGATAAGTTCGTAAGGTTTAACTTCATTAAGAGGTGATAATTTTTTGTAGGTTTTGAACTTTTGAAAGTCACTACCTACCTAGTTGGTAAAATAGTTTTACCATACCAATCCAAAATATTTCTAGACTATAGGTCTATCCACGGTCTATCTATACATATAAAAAACGATAACGATACGGTAGCAGTGTTCAATCTCGATTAAATCAATTAATTAATTGTAGTCATTGTAGTTCAGACATATTTACACATCGTATGAACGCACGAAGATATCATTAATTTTCCCGATCACAATCGCTATAAAACGGAATTGACTGGCCCTTGAATGTCGACCCTGTTGTTGGATTTGTTGTTGATTATAAAAGAATTTCCACGTTCATTGTCATTGTTTTGCGTATCTCTATTTTGTATGTCAACAGATACTTAATCTGGGTTATGTGCATTTTTACTCATGCAGCTTATTACGATTATATTATGGAGCTTTATTCGAAAAAGAGGAATTATATTATGAGTGTTAAAAATGGAGTATGGACGTGGTTATTTATTATTTAAATACCATTTATTTATAAATTATAAGTAAATTTAGTCCAACAAACAATTTAGGTACGCATATTACACTTTGTACACAACAATGCAAAGATATTACCAAAATAAACTCCGGGAAAAAACTATTATTTTGGTTTGACCATGTTAAAAATAATTTTTAACTATTAACAGTGACTTGATATTCTTTACTCCAGTTATCTAGAAAGTGACGTGTTTTATGAGACCATTATTTCTGAATAATCATGAAATAAGTCTCGTAATCGTTTTTATAATTATTGTTGTTTCAAGGACTTTTTCAATGTTCATGAATTTTACTAATAGCGTAGTTATTACCTACATAAGTGCAGGTTGACTTTTGAGACTAATTTCAGTTTCTTAAAAGCCACCTATAGGAAGAAAATTTAGTAAGGTCAGAAAATTATCGTCAGGTTACGTTTTTCGTTGTCGGATATGTTTTAAAGTGGCTATTGGTAGGTACTTATTATTATTGGAGCAAAGTCAGAACTGAAGTTTAGTCAGAACTCAGAACAGTTTCCCAACCAAAGATAGAGATTTTTAAGAATAAAAACGTAGATATTTAAGTTGAAATTATAAATTGTATTTTCTAGGTATACCTACAATAAAATCAGAGTCGCTATTCATAAAAGCATAATACAATTTAAAATTATTTATAACCCGTGTCCATAAAACTTATGCATGATTTAAACAAAGACGATGCTTTGATATTATATCTAGGTAAATCCTAAAATTGGAAATGTTACTATAAATAGAACATTACGCTCATAATCTAAATTCTAAAGTAAACAACAAGTTTCAGGAAGATACATTTATTCTTTAATCTTTAATATTGAATTTTAAGCAAACTGTTATTTTCACGTTATGATACTTAGGTACCTAGTTAAGTATCATAACGTGAAAATAAAATCTATAATTATAGGTATAATTATAGGCAAATATACGTTAATGTTTACCCTGTGTTTACCCAATTATTTTACTGTCCGTATCTTATCCAATGATCTTATCAGTCATCGGGGAATGTACGATTTAACTGTTCACTTTTAAGTACAGTAATTCAAACAATATTAATTATAGTTATTTGAACCGAAGTTAGAAGAGAATACCGAGAAGTTTGTCATTGGAAAAACGATAAGCCACACTTGATTTGACGGGGTTAATGATAGGTTCAATTGCTGAAAATGTTGAAAGCTCTTTGACATAAATTACACTGTGTTTGTCTTGTATCCTTTTATGGGATATAGGATGGGTATAGGTAGATGCCATTTGACATTTGTTTTCTAGGAGGTAATTTTTGCCTTTCAGCCTTACTAACCTTCACGATTTTCTATCAGGAGGGACAGGAGACAAGTTTTAACCTATCTTCAAATAAATAAACATACAAGCTTATTATAATCATCAGTCTTCACTAACACAACTTGATAATAAATTCAAATTAATATCGATTGAAAATGCCACAAATGAATCAAGAAATCGAACTTAATGCATATTGTTCACCTGCTACTTTCTCACTGTCTTCGATTGCTCTTGACACATATTACTAAATAAATATAGGAAACTAGAGGTCCGCCCCGGCTTCGCCCGTGGTACATATTTCGCAATAAAAGGTAGCCTATGTCCTTTCTCGGGTATCAAAATATCTCCATACCAAATTTCATGCAAATTGGTTCAGTAGTTTAGGCGTGATTGAGTAACAGACAGACAGACAGAGTTACTTTCGCATTTATAATATTAGTATGGATGGTAGTATTAAATTATTATTTAAAAACCACTTGTATCTTTCAGAGCAATAAGAATATCATTGGATGGAACTGCAACTAATTATTTCAAAATAAATTGTATGCATAATGTTATGGACACTTCTTAAATAATATATTTATACATATTTCTTTCAATTCTTTGTAAAACAATCAGTACAGTGAAGTTTTACTTTGCGCTCCGCACTCAGGAAGTTAGAAGTCGCAGTTCAGTTAAATCGACGCAGTTTAAACTTACAATAAACTTAATAACACATATTACTTAATACTTACTACGTATTATAGAAACTGTAACTACAACAAAACTAAATAAGTAAGCTTCTAACCATTACCCCTTGTTTCAGAACAGACTGGATTGGTCAAAACCCTTACTGTCTCAACTGCCTAAAATAGCGCCACACTACGAGATATGGGTAAACAGCGCAGTGTACAGAAAATGCAGACTCTTCTCCAGCCCTATCCTTGAGAGTATGACGTATACTCCATGGTACCTGGTACCTGCTTTTTGGGTACCGATTATATTGTACCTGATATGCACGCAGTACTTCGAATATGTTTTTTGTGGAGGTAAAGTATGGGCTTTTTATTGTTATATATTAAAGTTTATTCACAAAATAAGAAATACATCTAGTTTAATGTTATGGGTGTCTTCTTTTTTGGGGAGAAGATGTTCTCAAGCAATACGAATATTGTTGTTCGTTGTTCGTTTGTTGAAAATTGTATAATTCAGTTTTGACAGAAATTTAGTCGAACAATCAAGTTCTAGTGTTTTAATTTTTTCACCCTATTCAATAGAATAATAGGTGCTTGATTTATTGACAGCACATATGAAATTAAATCACAGTTATTCTAGGATCATTTATCATTCTGTTGCATTTGTACTATCAATCATAAACTTAATCGTACAATCATAGAGTAAAGGGAAGGTCCGGCGAAAAGTAAACACTATATTTTTTGTTTATCTATTGCACGCCTCATAAGCGAAGCGTTGAGGTGGGTACTACTGTCACTTCGCGCAAAACATCTGATTTTTCAAACTTAAAATGTCTTTATGTATCATACATTGCACTTGTAAGATAATACATACACACACATATTAAGAAAAAACACTATTTTTAACGTTCATGATATTTTTGATGTCATTTTTGTTATTTAAACTAGTTAAAAAACAGTTTAAAAAAGTTCTGTCTTGGACGTCCGTGTGTCTGTATGTGCGGATCCTTTTTCTTGTTAACACGATAGCGACCGAAATACTTTACTAATCGAGTCTTTTTTTTTCTCTTACGCTTGAGTATGCTCAGGAATAGAACCCTTTCATTTTTCAGGGTCTGATTCGATGTGGTTTAATTGTTATTAAATAAACAAAAATAATAATTAATAAATATTTATTAAAAAAAAATTATGAGGCGTGCACTTTTGGATTTTCCAAATTATATTACCTATATAGATACTTACTAATATTATAAAGATGAACAGTTTGTTTGTTTGTTTGAACGCGCTAATCTCAGGAACTACTGGTCCGATTTAAAAAATTCTTTCGGTGTTAGATAGCCCATTCATCGAGGAAGGCTATTATAGGCTAATAGTAATAAAATAAGGCTAATAATAATCATCACGCTAAGACCAACAGGTGCGGAGCCACGCAGGTAAAACCGCGGAGCGCAGCTAGTATTTGATATGATTTATTGATTGCAAGTGAAATTTGCGTACCTACATATTATACTTGGTTTCTTTCGTTTATGTTTTTTTTTCTCCTTATATATATTTATTATTTATCTGTTTGAGAGACTTCAACTGACTTCTTTATCTCTTACCTTGAATTTTCGTGTCTCAAATCAATATTATCAATCCATGTGTCGAATGAATCAGTCTACAACAAATATTTAACAGTTATAGTCACCCGTTATCGATATTTTATCTAAGATAAGAGCGTATGTGAAATTTGTAACATTTACGCAAAGACTGTTATTTACATAGGCTTATGTAGGTGTTACATAGGTAGGAAATAGTTTGCGTAATGTTTTAGAAATTATGATAAATACTTTCCTGTAAATAAAATTAGGGACATTTTTAACATGTTTTAGAAATTATGATAAATACTTTCCTGTAAATAAAATTAGGGACATTTTTAACTTGTAGTAAATTTTGCCTACGTTGAAATAAATGCAGGGCAAGAGAAAACTGCCTTTTTAAAATTGTACCTACATACTTAGGTAATTGCTCTAGAGATAGGTTAGCAATGCCCATGTTATAATATAACATCATTACACTCATCACTTTAATAATCAATTAATTATAAAATAAAATAAAAATTGTATAGAATAATATTATACTTAACATGGCTTTTAAATATTTAAACAATAAATAAAAATTAAGTATCTGTTATTTTATTAATAATTGAACTAACGTAAAGTAAATATTGAATCTGATTAAAATTATAAGTAGGTAGTTAAATTATAATTAAAAGTTTCTGTTTACCCTCTGAAATATACGGAACGTTTTCCTTGGTCAGGGCATCACGCGTGAACGGGTGGACCGATTTCGATAATTCTTTTTTTTAGCTATTGCTATTCTATCGCGGGCCTTGAGCGCGGGAACCGAATCGAGAAATTCCGTAACGAAAAAACCTAACGCCGACGGACACGGAGGTGTGGCTTGAAGGCATGCTATGCAATAGCTTTACCGCGGCAGTCCCCGAGTGCCACACGTCTTTTTATAATATACATATGTACCTTGAAGTACGAGGATGGTTCTTATGGAAAGAAAACATAAACACGTACCACGGGCGAAGCCGGGGCGGACCGCTAGTATATGATAGATATCAATAATCAATATGCTTAAAATACATGTAAGATATAAATATCACGAAGTAAGCCTCAGGTTTGCGTTTTATCATTTATAAAATGTATCAAAGGGGATTTGTAAATCGTGGATGGTTTCGTAGAAGAGTTATCGTTGTAAAAAGTATAAATGATTATTTCATTATCTTGATAAGATTCTCTTAACCACCTGAGACTCACGTCACGTGTAAAGCCATGCTAAAAGCAAAATGTATCTCTTTGAAAGTTATCGAGATACGGATTACAGAAAACAATTAGGTACCTACATAAGTTATGTGTAATGGGTAAGCCCCAAGTATGCCCCTATTATTTACACATAGTCTATCTGTATGTACGTCGAATTTTTGTTGACTGATCACTAATTGCATTTTTGAAGTGAAACTTCTTTATCGGGGTTGGAAAAAATTTAGTGTAACATTTTTTTTTTCGTTACGCGTGACATTTTTCCGTTACGCGCCATCTTTTTCTTATCCCTACCACGCATGATTCGACGTATTTCTGTAAAGTTGCATATAGTAAATTATTTTTTGAAAAAAAAGGTCATACAGAAGTTTCACTTCTTACGTGTGTACACTAGTGTCTAGTACACGCACACATTTTTGAAGTGAAACTTCTTTATCGGGGTTGGACAAAAATTAAGTGTAACATTTTTGCGTTACGCCGTACGCGTGACATTTTTTTTTCATCGAAATTCTTTTATCGTTTCGTAAATCATTTTTAAAGACAATAATCGTCGGGAAACACTGAATGAAATATTACCAGCCTATGAAACATTATAGTTAATGTCGATTAAATTTATGTAGGTAGGTGTAGCTATTTATTTATCGTATCAATTAATATACCTACAATTAACTTCTTTCTTTTATCTAATTTCCAGATCAATGTCCTGCAAATAAACTGACTACAATGCAGTTTCTCTGGCACATGGCATTTGGTTTCATAATTTGGACGCTTCTCGAATATTCTCTACACAGATGGGTGTTCCATTATGACCCAGGGTCGTCCATCACAATGATACAGATACATTTTCTGATACATGGAATGCATCACAAGGTAACTACTTATTGTGACAAATTTTATTTTTTACTAGATTTTTGGGTTTAATGATTTTTGAGCGTTATTTGAGACCGTTATGTATTTTGCACACCCATATGTGATAAGAGTAATAGCATTTATCATGGCATTTGGCAAAACGTTTACTGGCTCGGCTAGTTCTATCTAATAATAGCGTTTTTGTAAACATAGAAAAAAATCGATTACTTAAATTATCATAGCCCATAGCTCCATTATTATCAGTTTCGTTATACAAACCGTTTTTACAAGAATATTTTTTTTCAGGTGCCATTTGACGAGTTACGTCAAGTTTTCCCGCCAATTCCTGCGCTTGTGATCACGTGTCTCTTATACACGCCAGCTAGTTTACTGCTTGCGTATCCATTGGTTAAATTAACTGGAGTTCTAATAGGTAAGAAATCAAAGAAATACATAGCTTGTAAAGTTGTAGGTACCCTGTTGTACCTGATTATACATCATTTCTTGAAAAGGCAAAATCGCAAGCTGAATTTCTGTAAACCACCACGCACATATCTATTGTAAAGAGGAATCACTCGCTACATAATATCAGCGCAATTATTAAATATTTAATAATGTAAAATATTACATGGACATGATTAAAAAAAACTACAGGGTTCTTGTAAACTCCTCTGTAGAAACTGCTTCCTCGTCGTGGTAAATTATTATTTTACTGCATTTTGACGATTGATCTGCGCTTCTAAAAGATGTCTAGTGGATTTTTAAATAGATTATTAGTAGGTACTCCGGGAGTAGAACGATAATAATGAGCCACATTTTACGCACTCGTGATAGTTAAATCATGCCTTCTTTGACTTTAAATGTGTGAGCGTGTGTGCCGTTTTAGACGATGGAATGGGCCCTCTTCAAAATTGGCAGCGTTGGGCGAGTAGAGGCAATCATGACAGTGTAGACGTAGAGGGCTCAATTGTCTATGATCGGCTGTGATTGTAGATGTTTATTGTTTATTCATAATCGCCGTTATGACGGCAAACATCGACGATCATTTGTTAGGCCAACCTGCCCAGTGTAAAGAATGTTGTGATGGTAACCTTTTGAAAATATCATCGAGTAATGAGTACCTACCTATTCCTAATAAACTAATATTCACTATTTTCAGGCTA
Organism: Colias philodice; assembly: GCF_061535455.1. NCBI lineage: Eukaryota > Metazoa > Arthropoda > Insecta > Lepidoptera > Pieridae > Colias > Colias philodice. The sequence continues at coordinate 2,090,079 of NC_143090.1, forward strand.
CCTGACGTACGATATGATTCATTTTTACGTTCACCAAGGCACGCCAAGGGCTGGCAGTTATCTGTACGCGATGAAGCGATACCACTCCAATCACCATTTTGTTAACCACGATAAAGGTATTATTCGTTAGTTTTGTAAACGAAATAGTTATTTTCATACAACCTAAAATTATTAGTTGTTTGGCAAATGTGTCGTATTGAATTTTAACCGTTATAAATAACGTTGTAATCGATTTTTGAAGTGAAACTTCTTTATCGGGGTTGGAAAAAATTTAGTGTAACATTTTTTCGTTACGCGTGACATTTTTCCGTTACGCGCCATCTTGTTCTTATCCCTACCACGCGTGATTCGACGTATTTCTGTCAAGTTGCATATATAGTAAATTATTTTTTTGAAAAATAAGGTTATAAAGAAGTTTCACTTCTTACGTGTGTACACTATAGTACACGCACACATTTTTTTTATTCTTTTAAGTGTTCGAATATTGAAACATTTGAATTCTATAAAACACAATATAAATAGTTGTTTTGTCTTTTCAGCATTTGGAATCAGCAGTAAAATATGGGATCTGGCGTTCAACACATTTGTTCAAGTGAAGAAATTAGGCATAAGTTTAAGGTGGTAGTTTGTATTATGAAGGAGTTTTAGCGAATGGTTATAATAGTATAACAATAGAGTTATTTTTTGATAAATGATAAATGTATTTTAAAGGGTTGCCAATTAAAGTATTTTTAGAATTCAATGCACTTTATAATTAATGTAGTTACGTAGTATTAATATTGAAATGTGGTAGGAACACGAACAAAATGTAAAGAATGTATAGTAGAGAAAATGTCCGAATATGTAAATTTTCACATTTACTTGGCAACCCTACGCTATGTGTGATCAAAAAAGTTGTGACCAAAAATATTTTTTGAGCTGAAATTTTTTAACTTATAAAAATATCTACTTTTGGAATGATCCACCGAACGCGTTGCAAAGGATATACTTTGAATTGCTCATATAATTTTGGACATATTAGTATTAAAATGCACTGTTGCAAAAAAAATAAATTGTTTTGATAGTTTATAAAATACGCAGCAATTATCTATTTTTATTGGCAATAAAACATTATGTCAAAGCACACAAACGCTAGTCATGAACTACTTTAACTTACTGATACAGAAATATATTTATTCAAACCCTTACCTTTTAAAGATTTTTTTTTGTTATAAATCGTGTTTTAGTTAAATTTGAATTAAATTATGGTGCAGGTAAGTTGTTAATATATGAAAGGAATATATACATAAATCGAATAGGAGAGCTTTGACGTGGAAAAATCAAAAACCCCTTAGAAACACAATGAAGATGAGGCAAGCATTTTTATTTAATCATTAATTAATTTGAAATAATTAATTTAACATTTAACAAAAAACTAAAAACAAGCACTCATGAAATTATTGTATTTTCATTTTCACAGATCCTTGATGAGTGTAAAAGTTAAATCTGTCCATTTAAAGTGTACTATAGGAATCGTTTAAATACAGGTAAAGCTTATAATAAAAGCGTGTTAAAAATATGCTTTTTAATATTTATGAGTAAGTAAGTGCCTTCACTTATAATTTTTTATTAACGTCCATTATGTCCACGATCAACATTACATAAAAAACAAAAAATACCTATTTGCATAATTTTATGGTAGTGCTCTCTTTTATTTAGTTTTAGTTTACTTGCATCTTGCATTACAACAGAATAAAATTGTCATTGTCCAAGTGCCATTGTTTTTCTTAAAATAAAATGCTATTTTGGTAACTAATTGCTTTTTATTTTCTTTATTTTTAAGTACCATAGTTATATGCTAAATTACTTAGGTACCTTATTTCAAAAATATGATATCGAAAATGTTAGTTTTTTGTAATATCTCAATAAAGACGACATTAAATAATATTATGGTTATTAAATTATTATGTTAACAACATAATTGTATTGTGTGAAACACTGAATCAGATAAATAATCAAAGATAAAGGATTGGGAAAGAGCAGGTGATGCCATGGACATGTAAATTTCTTGTAATTATCGCAATAGGAATACGTGACTCGATAAGATGCAACTCCATTGCTTTTGAACACAACAAACATTTTAATACCATAACACAGTCGCATATTATCAACAGCTTTTATTTCGAATATCAATAAAAGAAAACAAACAAAATAATTTTGTATTTCTTCGAAAAGAAAATTCGTAAAAATATTGTCATGTAAATTGTTTTGAGACGTTTTTTTTATTAAGTAGGTATCTGTGCAAAAATGAAATCGATTCGAACATTTTTATTTTTTAATTGCACGATTGGGTTTCTTTTCTTCTGTGCCAGTGTCAGTGGTTGTATAAACTGTGGTTTAGAGGGTTTGCTTGACGACGTGTTCGCAGATGTGTGTGAAGTGTGTCCCTTATTGGCCAGCACTACTTTGAAACTAAAGGAACTGTTCACGTCTAGTTCTGAAGGTAGGTGGTTACATAGGGAGTATTCAGAGAGAAAGCTTGAAACTTATAAGCGCTTATCGGCGCTTGTCATGTTCATATATTTTCCTGCGCGGGTTGACAGCACTGACAGGAAAATATATGAACATGACAAGCGCCGATAAGCGCTTATAAGTTTCAAGCTTTCTTTCTGAATACGCCCATAGAGTGCAGAACATAGAGAAAATATCCGTTTAATTTTGAATGTTGTCTATGACACATACATACAGAAAACGTTTGGTAATGAGCGAATCTACGAGTAACATGTGACATAATTATAAAAAAGTGTGAATTTTCCTTCCTGACCTGTCATCATAAATCTTAATAAAAACTAACAGCACTTTCTGTCGTCTTCGGTCGTGTACTTCATTGAAATAGACACACGACCGAAGTTGAAGGTCAATTCATAAACTTTCTATGCTCTCATTTATAATCCTTCAGAAAACGAAGGCCCCATCACATCAGACCTGGTTTCCGAGTGCCTGCGATGCGGTCGGGATTTAGCGAAGACAGCTGCAAAGCGGGGAAACCAACTAGTCAAGAATGGTATCACTTTAGAGTCGTATTCTCCATCGCTACTGCATTTCTTCTACACTGAACTGCCACATGATATGAAGAAAGCCTCCGAGACGTCTAACGAATTGATTAAAGCGACGAAGTTGTTGCAAATGAAGATGTGCTCGGGGTAATTTCACTTTACCAAAATTTTTAAACAATATACTAAGATATGAAAAAAAAAAGAATAAAAAATATTTGATGACGTAATAATATAACCCTTATAATTAAAGACGACCTGACTAGTAATTGAAACATCTAGATTTTATTAAATTATATTCTAATCTCAAAATATTCTGTAAGCATTGTAAGAGTATTCGTAACTCCAAAACAGGCAGCATTACTTCAAAATATTTATTTTCAGCTCTAACGTAACTCCGAACACGTTTCTCTCCTACTTGGAGCATCACGTCATTCGTCCCAAAGAAACATTCTGCAAGCCCTTTAGCCCTGTGTGCTGCAATGACAAGTACCGTAGCATTGATGGCACTTGCAATAACAAGCAGCATCCCTCCTGGGGTAGACGAGGTGCGCCGTTTACTCGAATAGCTACACCGAGATATGCTGATGGTAATGTTTTCCGTCTAGAAATAATATGTTTATGGCATTAGATGCTAACTAGGGTCTTATGTGTGATTCAATAGGAAATAAAATTCGTATAGACATGCTAACACCCCTAATGACCATATACGAGCAAATAAATATATTTGAATTAACATGGTTGCAAGGAGCAAACGACATCACGGATAGGAATTAGAAATAGCAATGATATTTCAATTAGAGATTTCTGAAAATATGTCCATAACATCAGGTTTTATACAGCATCTATGTTTAACAGCATCGGATTAATGTTAGAAATATATTTGTACCAGTTTATACAAATGCCAGATTTATCCAGGAATCTACGCAATGCCGGTAGCTAAGAGCGGTCGGCCGTTGCCCAACCCTCGTGTTCTCTCAACCAGGCTGTTCACCGACCGCCCGATAGCTAGCCATGTGTTCACATACCTCAACATGCAGTGGGGACAGTTCATCACGCATGACCTGATGTCTAAGGTCATGGATGTAACAGGTAAAGTAAATTAGAAAAAGGTAATGGTACACGTAGAAAATGTTCTAAAAATACAATCAGGTCGTCTAGTTAACGAAGTCATCAACTGCAATAAGTGTAATCTGAAAAGGTGAGCTGAAATAAATACTTTCAACTTATGATTGCTAACAAGTTATTGGACAAGTTGTAAATCAAATATACCAAGTTGGTGCAATTTATTAAAGTTATTGCTTTGAATAAATTCCCTTTAAACACATCTGATAGTATCTATTAAGAAAGTCGTGTGTTTAAATTAAATTTTTCTCGATCTTATCGGATTTACATACACATTGTTAGACGAAGGTGGAATCCAGTGCTGCCTCGGCAACGGCCAAGATGTTCTGCCTCAAGATTTGCTCAACGAAAAGTGCATACCCATATGCGTACCTGATGATGATCCCTTCTACCAGTATTATGGTATTAAATGCCTGAACTTTGTGAGGAGCGTTACTGCCCCGAGAGATGACTGCAGCTTGGGCCATGCTGAGCAGGTAACAATGTTTGGTAAAATGGGACTTTTGATGCATTTAACTTTTATGAACGTTGATCATAATATAATAATTTTCTACATTAGTGGGATCTTGATTTAAATTAAAATACTTCTTGGTTAAATATTATTAGAAGATTTATTTAGTAGATTTACTAATGTCATTTCATTGATACTTTAATATTGCACAAGAAATGAAACTCACATCTGTATGCGACTGAAGATACAACTCTGTATATTCATTAATAAATAAGATACGACAACTAACCATAAAACCTGACTCCAAATCAATATAGATGAATACAGTGACTAGTTACCTAGACGGGTCAGCAATATATGGATCAGATAATAAGCTAGCGTCAAAACTACGAACGAAATGTGGTGGAAGACTCAAAGAGGAGACAAGGAACTCATGTAAGAAGGGCTTCCTGCCATCTGTTGATGATAAAGCAGGTACTTGTGACTTGAGAAATATGTCGGAACCTTGTTATTTAGCAGGTAAGCAACATAGACTTTTTTAAGATTTTATGATGATAATTTTTGTACCATTTCTATGGCCATATTAAACATTTCGAAAAAGGGTGTTCCAAATTAAACAAACAAAAATAATAATAATACTTTCGTATTACATATTATTATTTTTTACACCTCATAACCGAAAGTTCAGCAACTAATGACTTAAAAGCACTATTTTTCAGGCGATGACCGAATCAACCAAACGCCAACTTTAGCAGTTTTACACACATTACTGTTAAGAGAGCATAACCGCGTCGCTGATATACTGGGTACATTGAACCCACTGTGGTCGGATGAGAAAATTTATCAGGAGGCTAGAAGAGTTGTAATTGCCGAAATACAACATATTACGTACCAGGAATGGCTGCCTTGTAACTTCGGTAAGAATTTTGTTTTATAATAGTTGAGTCGTGAAATGATAAAAGTTACAAATTAGCTTAATAGTCAGAAGGTAAGATATTGCAAGTTTAACAAATAAGCAATATTAATGATTTAGGTATAATTACGTATTTCAAATATTTTCTAGCAATATCGTCGGTTGCAAAAGTAAGTCATCTTGTAATTAATAGCGCAAATATGATTTCTAGGCGAGAATTATCTAAGATACTACCGCATCGCACCATCATCTCTCTACAGCCGAGACTACAATGAAGATGTCAACCCTGGAATCATCAACGGATTTGGAGCTGGCGCATTTAGATTCCTTCACACAATGATACCAGATTCCTTTATGGCTTGTCCCGCGTCATACCAAGCAGCGTATTTGTATAAGTGAGTATTTAACAGATCTGAAGTTTAAAAAGTAAATAATAATAATTATAAAAAAAGTTATAGGAAAGAAGCATTATCAAGCAGGTCTATAAGATCTATGACCAATATAAACAAATTTGGAACAATTTTCACAGGATAAGTGACTACTTTTTCAACCCAAGTCTTGTAGAAGCTTCCAAAGATTCGTTTGATGATATTGTACGAGGTTTAGTAACACATAGAGCAGCAGAATCTGATCCATATGTTACTGGAGAATTGACGAACTTACTCTTTAAATCGCACAACAAATGGGGGTTAGACCTTATTGCTATGGATATACAGAGAGGCAGAGATCATGGTATCGCTTCTTATAATGACTATAGGTACGTACATTGTTATATCGGAAATATAATAAGGGAAATAAGTTAAATCTGACTTAATGTTAAATAATATGTTATAGAGAAACATGTGGACTAAAAAGAGCGACGACATTCCAAGATTTAATTGGTGAAATATCTCAAGATGTAAGTAATCAATATTTTTTTTGTTAAATGTAATTATTGATTATTCTAAATTCTTATTATATTTTTTTCAGAGATTAAACGCACTTGCTCAATTGTATGAATGCGTTGACGATATAGATTTATTCGTTGGAGGTGCTATGGAAAAGGACGTACAAGGTTCCGTTTTAGGTTATACGTTTCAATGCATTGTCGCTGAGCAGTTCTATAGAACTCGTATCGGAGATCGATATTTTTATGATAACAGTGAAATGCCGCATTCTTTTACACCAGGTAAATGTCATATTGTTGGTTTTCTATGTACCTATTTAATAAAATAATGACGAAAAAATTGAAATTGTGATGGGGGGTGACGCAAGGAACTATTTTGGGACCAGTGTTATAATAGAATGTCATTGTTAATACTGTTTCATCAAGAACCTAAAAATTATCATTTTTATTATCTTTACAGATCAACTAAAAGAAATTAAAAAGGCATCAATGGCGCGTCTAATTTGCGACAACACGGAGGGAGTGAAATATATTCAAAGAAAGGCATTTGAAGCAGAATCTGTATACAATCCCAAATACAGTTGTGATGATTATGATAATATACCCGTTGTGGATCTGACGGCATGGAAGAGGCCTAAATTTGAACTCTATGATTAGATCAATAATAATAGAATACAACATTGATAATTGATAATATTAATGATGTTATAAAATATAAATGTTGATAATAATGTATATTTTTGTTTCTATAGAAGACTAATTTATTTTTTTAGAAAATCTCATAATACTAAGAGTGGATCTGAATAAAATGCTGTTGTATTTTATTATGATTTATTTGAAACCTGTATAATAACAACATTAAATACTATAAAATTCGAAAGAGATAACAGTAGAATCTTAAAAATTCGTACTCGTCAAAGTTTAGAATTTTAAATTGGAAGACACAATTTTAGCATAAGACCATAGATTATAGAAAACTACATTTTATGGCATAATCTATGTTTTAACTCTTACATTCTAAAACATTAAAATTATTGCTGTTTTTGATTAACGATCTACTGACTATATGTCTAGATGTGCCTAAAACCCATAAACAGTTTATGGTTATGCTTATGAATCAGAATTCAAAATATATGTACAATAAGGCTGAGGCCGCACTACGGTTTTTTTCTGCGAGGTGTTAGTCTTTGTAACCGCAAATACGGCTGAGATAGACACACTATATTTAAATATTGACGCCTCTTGACAGTTTTTACCCGCGGGCATTTTGTAGCAATCCGCGGTTTTAAAATCAGTCTCGAGAACAAACCACACTTCAGGTCGCTTTTATTTGTTTCCTTGAAACACATAATCCCGTTTAAAAATCGCGGCGGTTTAGCCGTAGTGCGGCCTAGGCCTAATATAATGTTAACAATTAATATTCAAATTACAGTAACTTTCTAATCAAAACAGTAACATTCAATTCATAACATCAATTACAAAACTTTTATATTCTTAACATAAGGTCAGGTAAATTCGATGTAGCTTTAAATTCTGAACACCTTTTTAATTTCTATTCAATACTAGCTTCCGCCCGCGGCTTCGCCCGCGTGTTGTTTTGATAAAAGATAGCCTATGTTCTCTCTCAGGGTCTAAAGATTGTCTGTGCCAAATTTCATCAAAATCGGTTGAGAGCTTTCAGCGGGAAAGCATAACAGACAGACAGACAGACAGGCAGAGTTACTTTCGCATTTATAATATTAGTAGGGAAGGGATAACAGCTTATTCTTAACGAATAAAAAAGATTCTTCTACATATTAACATGTAACATTAGACAAAGATTTCTTATTTGACACACGGCAGAATCCCTCAATTGTAGTTGCCATAAAGAAGAAATACTATAAAAAACAACAATTGCGTATTCCAGTACTAAGACAATATTATTATCTTTAGATTAACAAATTCCTCCCATCTTGCTTATCCTTATTCCATATTGACGTCAATCTATTCTGTAGAGAGTTCCATGACACTGACCTGGTCATGAGTTGTGTTATACCACTCGAGTTAGGGCTCGCTATTCTTTGTAAGAATGGCCGCTTGTATAGCCTTTGAGCTTCTTCCCTTTGGTCCTCTGTGACCTTTCTGTCGTCCAAGTGGTATAGGGAAGAGAATTGGGATATTATGAAGAGTCTGTAAGTAATGAATAGTGGGTTAAGTTAATAATACTGACTTAATTTAATTAATTGTGTAGTTTAGGAAAGAAAATTTATAAATATTATAGTGTCAATCTTATCTAGCATAGTTCTTTGACATGTTTAAAATCAATAAGGCCGGTTGCAGAGCTTGACCAACCATCAGTGCGTACGTCAGACGCGCTTGTCATATGTATGGAAATTCATAAAACCGTTCATAGCTAGACCGACCATACGCACGCGTATTGTTAGTGTCATAGTCATACACATTGTTGATGCGTATCGTCAGGACCTCTGCAACCGGCCTAAAATGTAAGGGAATTTTTAGGTCATTACAAGGCATCTAAAAATGTTACATGTTAAAGACTTTGTTGCAAATACAAAACTTTTGTGTTTTCATATAAAAGTGATCATTTAGATAATAAATAATAATATAATCAAAATATATTACCTGTACTGTAAGTATTCATAAAAAGTGCCTCCATTGAAGTAGCTAGGGGCAGCAGGGTTGCCCATTAGCGATAAATATTGTAAATTGGGGCATGATTCCTTTAGCTTACCCACCCAAGGGTACAAGGATGCTATTTTACAATAATTTAACCTGAAAATGAATAATTTTAAATAGTTACACAATTTAAAAAAATAGGCTATGGAAATTAGAAATCATGACAAGATAAACAATATGTTTTATAGTTAATCCATTAAGTGTATCACTATTCACTACATAGTATAAAACAAAGTCGCTTTCTCTATTCTTATGTCCCTATGTATGCTTAAATCTTTAAAACTAAGCAATGGATTTTTATGTGATTTTTTTTTGATAGAAAGAGTGATTCTCAAGGAAGGTTTTAGTATATAATTTATTAGGTTTTAGACGTAAGTATTAATTATTTTTTAACAACAAATCCAAAAAACAAAAGAACGAAATTTCAAAGGCAAAAAGATTAATTTAAAATTAATTTCAATATTTACAGAAGAATATATCTAGTATTGCCTATATTGCCCGCCTCATAAGCGAAGCGTTGAGGTGGGTACTACTGTCACTTCGCGCAAAACATCTGATTTTTCAAACTTAAAATGTCTTTATGTATCAAACATTGCACTTGTAAGATAATACATACACACACATATTAAGAAAAAACACTATTTTTAACATTCATGATATTTTTGATGTCATTTTTGTTATTTAAACTAGTTAAAAAACAGTTTAAAAAAGTTCTGTCTTGGACGTCCGTGTGTCTGTATGTGCGGAGGATTTTCTTGTTAACACGATAGCGACCGAAATACTTTACTAATCGAGTCTTTTTTTTTTCTCTTACGCTTGAGTATGCTCAGGAATAGAACCCTTTCATTTTTCAGGGTCTGATTGGATGTGGTTTAATTGTTATTAAATAAACAAAAATAATAAAATAAATAAATAAAATAAAATTTATTAGCAACTTCAAATATAACATTACAATATTGCTCTGCCTTCTGAACTAGGTAAATACCTGTATCTCAGAAGGCAGTGCCTTCCCTTACAAATTCCATATTACATTATATTTGGCAAGTTAACAAAATAAATTTTAGTGAGTGAGTAATAATTAATAAATAATTATTAAAAAAAAATTATGAGGCGTGCACTTTTGGATTTTCCAAACTATTTAAAAATTTACAGTAAACAAATCCTTAGCTAGTAGCTACTCCCGAATATTTACTTACCATAATAACTGTAATTTTGGCAATGGCGGTAAAAAGCTGGAGTCTGTGATTGGATTATCATCAGCTATCAATGATGTGAGGTGCTTGAAGTGGACTAGAGGATCCAGATTTCTAAAATTAAAACAAACATTTCTTCAAACAATAAATTTATATGAAAATCGAGATCTTGTTACCCAGGCGTATTCATAATATCAAAAAGACCATAAATTTAGGATACATGCTCTAAATAAAATGTTAGCATGGTATATAAACGCGTCCGCGTTAAAATGTAGAAGCCCTTCTGGCTAACATTGAGAGACACCACACAAAAAAAAAAAAAAAAAAAAAAAATGGTATATAAACAAATTTAAATTTAACAAAAGTACATAGGTTTATTATTTAAAATTTAAAGCAAATTTTTACATGAGCTATATACAAATAAACACAACTTACGTGATTTTATTGTGACTTATATCTAAATATTGGATGTAGTTTGAGAACTTTTCAACAATGGTTCTTGGTACTTCATATAATCTCTCATAGGCCAAAGTTAACTTGGTTGTTTCCTCTTCTTCAGCACTACCATCATCAACACTACATTAAAAAACATAAAATAACGTAATGAATATATCTAAACAAAGTTTTGAAGAATGAATAATTAATGAATTTAGAAATTAGTATTCTGGAATTCAACATTTTAATGAAACTCACCCTATTAAGTCGGAAGAGATCGATGTTTGAGGCATAGCTGTAACAGAATCTACCAGAACGTTGCTAGAGATATCCACAGCTATTATACCTTCATCCTGGTTCGTAGGAACACTGAAAATACTGTGAAATAATGTTTTAGTTTTAATACTTCAACAGTTTTGTGTGTAGAAATATGTAAACATCGATTATTTGGAACACCTACTCTCTCTCTATTCAAAGTAATTTATTTTGCAGGTCAATTCACTCAATATAATATTATTAAATCAAAACAAACTTTTTTTTAATAACATTTTATATTTTTATGTGAATAATACGTCAACTTAAATTAATTATCAAAGTCAAATCCATCCATGTCACATCTATGTCAATTATTGTCAAATCCTTGTCAAATCCAGACCCAGTCAAACACAGACAGTCAAATCATTAAAAAGTATCAATCGTAACTGTCTATGCTAAGATATAATATATTTGAATAAATATAGTCTTAAAAAGCATTGTATTTGGGCGCATATTATCCAGTTTTTATTTTTGGAAAACTACCTCCGAATACCAAGAAATATTTGTTTTTCAGATTTTCGTTTTTATTTTTTTTTCTCCCTAAAAATGCAAAAGTGCGGCTTGTCACTAGCATAGATTATTCAAGGAATTATTGCTCGTAATAAGGCCTATCATACCAATTATCATACTCATTAAAAAAACCACGGATTTTAAACGCGATTTATTAATTATGTATATTAATATCCCGACATTTCGCACACTTTGCAGCGAGCGTGGTCACGATCAGTCAGTATAATATAATGATTAAATCGCGTTAAAATAGGTTTAAATCTTTAATTTCTAAATGTATAGTAGAAAATACTATCCCTATTTTAAACAATTTTGTTAAAATTATTTCTATAGATAATATTATTATGTGTAATATCTGATCTACTTGGGACAAACTTGGGATCTACGGAATTGATCCTACAAATTATTTTGTTTTCTCTGTCTACGTTATTATAACATCATGTTAACTATCAATGAGTGGCATACGGTGCTGCTTAATGCTTTTATTATGTACAATTTTATTTTCTTATTATCCCGGGTTGACCTCGGTGCAGCCGGAAGGATCGGCTAGTAGGAGTATCAAACAAATTGTAAAATCAAATTAATTTTGGCACAATCGTCTATTTCCGATGTTTTGTTGTACACACAATTTACCTAATATTTAATTTATCATGATCTTTCAGTTCTATTGTGTCCGTTACCGGGTTTCGTAAAATAAGTCCAGCCAAGTAGGTAGTAAGAGCCAGCAAAGCATCTACCAGCCGCGGCTTTGTATAACCATACCTATCGATATTTTTATAAATTTCTGTAGTTACCAATTTCATTCAAAACTACACCTGCTTTAAAACGTTTAAGTACTTTAATTTTTGGTGTTTATAAATTAGAATTTCTATTATTATAAAGTCAAAAGATTATTTTAATAATACTTACTGTAAGTGTTGTAAAAATTATCAAGACGAAAAAAAAACGTACAAATAGTTGAATTTAATTTCCATATCATTATAATTATGAGGGTATAAATACTAATTAGTTCAAGTTAACCACCTACTCTCTTGTTCAAAACTTCTATCACTTCTCAATCTAATTACGTACCTATATTATAGACAATTTTAACCAGTAAATATAAATAAACAACCGGTATTATAATACAAGTGTACCTAAATTGTATCTTTCAGAATTTCCAGAAGAACTAACTTACAAATTTTCACTATTCACATCAACCATTTTGACACTAGCACATAATATTATTAATATGTTTATCAACACCACAGAATTCGTGTCTACACGAATGTATTTATCAAACTGAAGCTACAACAAGGGTAGATAACGCGTTTATCGAAAAGTTAGTGACCTGCATTGTTCCGTTTATTTATTGAATCGTAGTAATTAACATATATGTAGTACGAAATCAATCATTGCAATTTTGCAAAGCCACTTGGCTGGTTTTTCTAGCCGCTGAAACTAAGGTTGTGTAACTCGCATCGTAGCCATAACTCGTCGTTAAATAATAAAGATCAATTAATTTTTAAATTAAATAATTATGAGAACAATAAGTGAGTCAATCACAGTATTACGACTAAAATTTTTAGAAAAAGCCTTTTAATAAAGTCGGTAATATATATTTTCTACCTTAATTCAATCCTCATGGTGGAACCTAGCTACAAAAGATAGTGTAGTATAATTATTATTGTAAGTATAATTATTGCAAAAACAACCAATTATTAAGTTTTTCTATATAAATACCTACCTACTTAGCACTAATGTTACCTATAGCCATTGAGTTATTAATATGTACTTCTTTTTCTTTCTTTCTTTTTCAGCCCGGTGTGACCCAAAGTTGGGTATAGGCCTCTTCATGTGCACGCCATTCCTTTCGGTTCGTCGCCACTCGCATCCACTTCTTTCCCAAGATCTTCACTATGTCGTCAACCCATCTAGTAGGCTGACGGCCAACTTTTCTTTGTCCGGTCCAAGGACGCCATTCTAGGATTTTGTTGGTCCACCTGTTGTCACTTAATCTGCAGATATGTCCCGCCCACCTCCATTTCTGCCGAGACACTTTGAGTGCTATGTCTATAACTCCAGTTTTCTTTCTTATTGTCGTATTTGGAACTCTGTCTATCAATGAAATCCCGAGAATAGCGCGTTCCATCGACCTTTGCGCTACTTGGAGTTTATTCACTAGGTGTTTGGTTAGTGTCCAGGTTTCAGAGGCGTACGTCATTACTGGAAGAATACATTGCTCAAACGTTCGCCTCTTCAGAAAGGTTGGCATTTGCTTGTCTTTGAATACATCTGATAGTTTGCCAAACGCTGCCCAGCCAAGTTGAATGCGGCGGTCTACTTCCCTCGTTTGTGCATTCCTATCCAGCGTAACCATTTGACCTAAATAAACATACTCTTCTACTCTGTCGATGTTCTGACCATATATTGTGATCGCAGGTGTAATGTTTTTGCTGTTACTCATAAATTTAGTTTTGAGCATGTTCATTCTTAATCCAATAGCTAGTGAGGCATCATGTAGTTCTTCGAGCATAACTTTTATATCGTCCGGGGTTTTAGCAAAGAGCACGAGGTCGTCAGCAAATCTCAAATGTGACAACATTGACCCGTTGATGCTAACGCCTTTTTCAGACCACTCCAATAGTTTAAAAACGTCTTCTAGAGCAGCTGTAAATAGCTTGGGAGAAATTGTATCGCCTTGTCTTACACCACGACCAACTGGTATTCGGCGAGATACTTCGTGCAGCTTTACTTGGAGGGTTGCACCTTTATAAATCTCCTTGAGAACTTCCACATATCTTGTGTCTACCATGCATCTTTGCAGTGAATGAAACACAGCCCAGTGTTCTACAGTGTCGAACGCTTTTTCATAATCTACGAAAGCAACACATAGATCCTGATTGTACTCCACACACTTTTCAATCAACTGCCGCACTACAAATATGTGGTCGATAGTGGAGAAACCACGACGGAAACCTGCCTGTTCTATTGGCTGTGCAGTATCAAGTTTGTTGGCTAGACGGTTCGTCAGAACTTTAGTAAATAGCTTGTAGGTATGGAGCAATATGGATATTGGCCTATAATTATTGAGTTGGGTTTTTTCCCCTTTCTTATATATAAGCGTAACCAATGCGTTTTTCCAAGGTTTCGGTGTAATACCTTCCATTAAAACCTGCTTGAAAAGCCTTTGAAGCTCTAGCAAAGCCGTTTTGCCTCCTAACTTTAAAAGTTCCACAGGTACACCATCTTCACCTGGAGCCTTTTCATTTTTCATACTTTTAAGCGCCGATTTAATCTCATACAAGCTTATGTCTGGTAGATCTTCTGTAAAGTGACGTATCAGTTTAGCGCGTGGGCATTGAAGCTTCAGTGGCTCCACTATTCTGGAGGTGTACAGTTTTTCGTAGAATTGTTCTACCACATGCATAATTTCATCGAGGTCATTTGTTTCTCTTCCGTTAGCATCTTTGATTCTGTGTATTTGTTTATTACCCTCTACCAATTTCTTCCGAAAAACCTTTGGGCCTCTATACTTTTCAATAGTATTGACAATAGTTTTGTACCGATGTTGCCTTACATCACGCCTTACCGCTTGCTTTGCTTGCTTATTAATATCAGAAAGCACTACATTACTTGTTTCCGGTTTGCTATGAAGAGCACGTCTCGTTTCGAGCAGATCTTTTGTTCGTTCCGACAAAATAGTTTTATTTTGACGTGTTGTCTTGCCAAATTCCTCGGCTGCCTTCCTTATGCTCTGCGTGAGTCGTTATGTACTACATAATATGTACTACATAATACCTAAATGCCTATAGCCTTATCTTTTCATATATTATAATTTACGCTATCAATGAAAGCTGCAGGACTTTTTGTCTCGTGTTCTAAGTCTTCAGATGATTTTAGGTAGGTAAAGTATATTTATTTTAACTACCTACTTAACTATTTGCAAAAATACAAAACAAATTTGAATGTTACTTTGTAACAAAATTGCTTTAAATGCTCGAAGTGTATGTATACTTAGAACATTCAAACATAAATAGGTAATTAACGAACAATAAATTTAATGTTAATTTGCTAATAACCTTTACTTTTATTGATTTACATCACGATTGGTATATGAAGCGTAAAATTAGATGAGGTTTCCTTACTAATTTATCCTTATTCTTTCTTATATTATAAACTAGCTGTGCTCCGCGGTTTCAGCCGCGTATCTCCGCTCCTGTTGGTCTTCGCGTGATGATACAGCCTATAGCCTTCCTCGATGAATGGGCTATCCTTAGATTACAAAATAAAAGACAGATGGAGCGTTGCCGAACTAAACCGAATAATTTATCGTCATTTCCATAAAGCTATGTGTGCTGTCATTTCGCCGTTGCACTGTACGTACACGGTGCTTCTGTGTGGGTGTTATGTTACCAGATATTGAAAATTTTCCCAAAATTTTCCCCGACTACGGAAGAAAGAGGGTTATGTTTTTCGAGTGTAGGTATGTATGTATATTTATAATATTTCTTTGACACGCCCTGCAGTATAAACTGTTGGATCGATTTTGAGTTGTGACTTATGAGGTGTCATTGCAATCATCTGAATTATGAAGGTAGCTGTGGTGGTAGTGACGTAGGCTACATAAATTATTAGCAGTCATGTTTTAATTTTTATTTTAATATAAATTCGGGTTTTTGATATTATTTTATAATATTGTAAAAATTATTTTATCACCTATCTACTAAAGTTATACATGGACAAAATAATTTAATTCAATTTTTATTAAATAAATTACATTAAAAAAAGTTTTTATTTTTCAAAACATATGAATGCGAATAGCGGTAGTTTTTAGTCGAGAATGCGGGACATTTTATTTTCATCATAATATCATCATCGCAAGCGAAAACGACGCTTTTTATAAAAGTAACAAAAAAATGTATAATGCTTTTTAAAATAATCTAATAATGACCATGAACTTTTATTGCACTTTACAAATAATCACATTCACGATCGAAAAATCCAACAGCACTACCCCGAATATCTTTTAACCATTTTACCCCTAAAAATGGCAAATTCATTTTCAAAATACTGGCAGCATACGTTGAAGTTTTGAATTCCTTCGTATTTGTAAAATTATTATTTGTATACAAAATTAAATAAGCCAAATAATCTACAGAAAATCTGTAAAACGATGTTTTATCTTTTTGTTTGTTTTCGGGAACAAGTTTTACAGCGTTTTAATATCACAAGACAGCATTTTTTTACTAAAATATCAAACCCCTTTTGACGTATTGCATGACACTAGAATCGCTATAGCACTAGCGGAGGAACGTATTCGTTTTTGATTTCGTATTTTCTTTGACAAGGGCGATGAATGATTGACATGCTCCATCTGTATTTTATTTTGTAATCTAAGGGGCTATCTAACACCGCAAGAATTTTTAAAATCGAATCAGAAGTTTCTGAGATGAGCACGTTCAAACAAACAAACAAACTCTTCAGCTTTATAATTTTAGTATCTATAGATGCGAAAGTGTGGTAGTTGGTACGTTTGTCTTTCTTTCACGTACCTACCAATACAGAGATTTTGTGATATTTATTTATTTTGGCTTACCAAAGTTTGTTTACATTACAGATAAATATCAAAATTCACGTAGGTACACAAATTTCAAGGTCAATGTAAAAAAAACGTATTGAAACGTGAGTTTACTCAGCATGCAGTGTCTGGGGATAATAAGGAGTTGAAAGAGTTACATGTGCTACTTATAACTTTCAAAGCAGTGACAATATTATATTATTCCTGCGGGAAGATCCATATAATATAATAATATAATATATAATATTATAATGTATATATTTGAATCACTTTGAAATACGGTGGTGGTGACCACAATTGAAATATTTTGTATTATATATTTTTCTCAAAATGCAACCGAAATCTCGGGGCGTAGCTGTGTCCTGGCGATATATTCGTGCATACAAAATAATTACCTACCTAGGTACAAGACGTTACAATACGTTTCTTTCCTAATACTGGCTTATGTTCCCATTAACACGTTTTCTGTCGGTCCAATATTTGCTTCGCTCGCGCATTACATTGTTGCGCTGTATGTTTTATAAGTGCAAAAAAGAAATTCATCCTAGTTTTATTCTTATATCTATCTATCTTATTATCAAATTACATCAAAACCTGGTCAGCAATTCATGAGTGAAACCCACGTATTATAAAATTGACATATATTACTCTCTTTTTTAAGTCGTAGTAAAATCCTTAATATAAGATATTACAAAATGATAATCATATGATAATAACACAACAGTGATAATAATTATTAATATAACTTTTTTTTTGGTGACGGAGCTTTTCCTCGAAGCAAGGCCTGGAAGCTGGAAGCTCTGAGGCTGGAAGAGTTTGGCTGGAAGCAATTTTTGACATTTGACTGGTGATTTGGCATGTGAAAGTGACAGTTAGTAAGTAATTGTCAAATGTCAAACAGGTGTCAGGTATTAGTAAATAAATTCTTCATACGTCACTTACTTATTTGGCAAATAATTAAATAAAATGGAAATATAAATGTAAAAAGTTAATATATAAATAAAGTAAATTGTATCCATCCTGTACGTCTACCAAAACATACATTAACAATGGACGTAAGTATTCGTAAAGGTTATAAATAATTTCACATATTTCACAATATCTCTTTAATTTAAAATGAATTTATGTTCTAGGAGTGTAACATACCCATCGACATTAATATAGGAAAACTTCAAGATTGGTTAGTGAGCAGAAGGCACGTAAATAAAGAATGGCCGAAGAGTATTCTTCCTGTAAGGGAAAAGATTAATAATGCTATCCAAGACATGCCTGCCCATAATGATATAGCCGCTTTACTATCTGGGAGTTATATCAATTATTTTCACTGTTTGAAAATCATTGAGATTTTAAAGGAAACTGAGGCAGATACTAAGAATCTGTTTGGAAGGTACGGGTCACAAAGAATGAAGGACTGGCTGGATGTGGTAAGGAATTACGAAAAAGATAATCTCTACTTGGCTGAAGCTGCCCAAATGCTAGCCAGGAATATAAGCTATGAAAT
This sequence comes from Colias philodice, assembly GCF_061535455.1. Classification (NCBI taxonomy): domain Eukaryota; kingdom Metazoa; phylum Arthropoda; class Insecta; order Lepidoptera; family Pieridae; genus Colias; species Colias philodice. The sequence goes on from NC_143090.1 coordinate 2,108,676, forward strand.
TCCTGGATTAAAGAAGCAAATTGCGAAAGAGGAGCAGTTGCAAGTGGTGAGTAAGAAATATAACATTCTTATTAGAATTTATTAGGCATCTTATGTTTGCCAAATCTACTAAATAAAATGGAAATTATAAAGATATTATGTTAAAATTGTATTAGAATTTAGATTGTTTAAACATTGTACCATAACTTATTGTGCAATAAAATTCTTTACTTTAGCATATTATATTAAACTAGCTTACCGCCCGCGGCTTCGCCCGCTTTGTCTAAAACCTAATAAATTATATACTAAAACCTTCCTCTTGAATCACTCTATCTATTTAAAAAAAACCACATCAAAATTCGTTGCGTAGTTTTAAAGATTTAAGCATACAAAGGGACATAGGGAAATAGGGACAGAGAAAGTGACTTTGTTTTAAACTATGTAGTGATGTATGGATTCAAATAACTTTAATGTTACCATAAATTAAATTATTATGTCATGTTTAAAGGAATGTGAAAAGAAAAAGAATGATTACTTGAAAAGTGAAGCATCAACAAAAACTGAGTTTCTTAATCTCTGCAAACAACTTGGTATCAAAGGAGATAAAATTAAAAAGGAATTGGTGGAGCGTTTAGAAGAACTTCCTGGAATATATCATGAGGTATGTAATTAGTAAGAGATATTAACATTTTTTGCTTTTGTTTTATCTAAAGATCTGATCAGTGTGCTTTTACTACAAGTCATTTATACAAATGTTGAAAGGTATGATCAATCTTCTTCTTATATATAAAAATGAATCGCAAAATGTGTTGGTAAGCGCATAACTCGAGAACGGCTGAACCGATTTCGATAATTCTTTTTTTATTATATTCCTTGAAGTACGAGGATGGTTTTTACGTAGAGAAAACGTAAATATGTACCACGGGCGAAGCCGGGGCGGACCGCTAGTATATAATATATTTAAATGATTCTTGTGATATTTTGCCTCGTAAGTAATTAGTAAGAAATGTTAATATTTATGCCGTTTTTGTATAAAACAAAGATTTGATTAGTGTGTAATATATTTAAATGATTCTTGTCCAATTAGTTAACTAATAATTTTACATACATAAAATACATATTTCTTTGAATTTCTTATAAGATCATATAAACATATTATTTTTTTATATCACTAACAATATTATTCATTAAAAAAAAAATCTCTTTAAGATCGCCAGTTCGCTCAAGCCCGTCCGTCCAAGCATAGAACTATACTCTGCATTCACAAAGTACATGCTTGGAGACGATACATCCAATGTATTGCCGTTGCTGCAATATATAGTCGAGCATGGCAATACCACAGTATATGAGTGGATGTATGGGGAGGCTCCATTGAGTGTGGAACCTGATACTATACATATTGAGGTGGATGATGCCGAGCAGGGGGCTGGTGATCAGGTATTTTGACTATTGAGATAATAGTTTCAAGCAAATTTTGTAATTTTATAAGAATTTACTTGAAAGTCCCAGTTATAATTGTCTTAGTGTCATAATATATAGCTTACCGTGATAATATATAGCCTATAGCCTACCTCGATAAATGGGCTATCTATACCGAAAGAATTTTTCAAATCAGACCAGTAGTTTCTGAGTTTAGCACGTTCAAACAAACAAACAAAACAAACTTTATAATATTAGTATAGATTTTATTTTAAAGATATCTTTATTTCAAATATGTATATCATAATCATTGTAACAGGAAGAATTTCTTTCTATAATTATAATGAAAAATAAATATCCCAATTTAGCAAGCTGCAAAAAGCTAAATAGCTACTTGCGTTTAAGACAATTAAACTGTGAATCAGATATGAAAATATTTCTTCATATTCTGTAATGCTATAAATATAATTATGCTGTGAAATTCAATCCTTAGAAAAATGACATGTTTTAGTGAAAACTTATCGCTTATTTTCCAACATTAGATTGACTTTGGAGATGATGCAATAGATTTCGGTGCAACGGAAGCATCGGCAGAAATCGATTTCGGAGATGGAGACACTGGTGGAGAAATTGACTGGGGCAATATTGACGCAGCTCCTGCTGAAGTTGTGAGTTTTAATTGATTAAGCTGCAGATTTTGAGTTTTTTTTTGTGAACCGTACATGTATAGCTATGTGTACGGTTAGCAAATTCATGTAGATTAAATATAAATTTTGAATATGAATTATTAATATTTTTTTTTGTTTTTGGTCTATTTTGTGTTTGAAGGTTATTTTATTTGATTTGTCTCAAAATTATTGTCTATTGTTGTAAATTATTGATTGTATTTTAGTTATCCATCTTAAGATGCCTTATTTTCACCATTGCTTACTTTAGAATTAATATTTTTTCTTCTTTTTTGGAGATTCTAAATAAATATCGTTTCTATAAATTATTTTGTAGGACCTGTCCTCCGTAGCGGATATATCAATAGCGGACGCGGGTATAGTGATCGAGGAACAGGGGGTGGGAGGGGGGGTGGCGCGGGGGAGGGAGGCTCTCACGTTATTGGACAACCCCAGCACGAGGAATCAGATCATAGACCAGCTCGTTGAAGTTAGTATTATAGAGCTAAAACGGTAATGAAAAAAAAAATCGCAAAAGTAAAAAAAAATAGTTAAAAAATCTGCTAGATATATCTTTAATACTTTATTATTATAATAATTATTAAAGAGTTTATCATCATGTAAGATTTAAAAATCTAATCTGTGAATTTATCACAAAAAATGCAACTTTTTTCCCCTGTTTATTCCAATGCTTTTGTTGTAAATGTAAATCTTTTAATTATTACTAAAATTGATTTCATTCATTATTTGGTCCACACTATTTCAAACTTAACAAATTAAATCATATATTGTCTAACTACCCTCATTTACAGCTGGAGTCCTTCCTCAAGATGCGCGTATACGAAACGATGATATCCAACGAGAGCCAAACGTTTTCGCTAATACAACAATTGCCGACTGAAAGCGAAGACGCACTAGCGGCCATGTTGGATACAGTACAAGCGGCGAGTAGAGCTCTCACTGCGCCGGAGATCGCGCACTTGCATAATGTGAAGCATTCGCATAAGTTAGTATAAATAAATAATAAATAAATAAATATTATAGGACATTATTACACAAATCGACCTAGTCCCACAGTAAGCTCAATTAAGGCTTGTGTTGTGGGTACTAGGCGACGATAAATATAATATGTATTTAATAAATACATATATAGATAATAACACCCAGACCCAAGAACAAATAATTGAGTTCATCACACAAATATTTTCCCTGACACCGGGACCGTCGGCTCAGTAGGCAGTTACTTTACCACTGCGCCAACCGCGTCGTCAGTATAAACCACACTGGATATATTTTAAGTATATATTTTTTTTCTTTTAGTGTAAACCATGTTAGTATAACCTATAGGTCCTGGATGTTTTTAACCGACTTTAAAAAAAGGAGGAGGTCATCAATTCGGCTGGTATATTTTTTAGTACTTACCTACTACTTAAAAGTTGTAGTACAATCCGTGAAAGTGTCAATAAATGAAATATCCAGAAACAGCCTGGCTTTCAGAAATAATGTAGCCGTACACATTTTACAGTATAAACATTAATCGGGGCCATTAATGGAAGCATTTTTTTTAGTTTTGTGTCTAAATTACTAATCCCATATCTTACCTTTTATTATCATTACAAGTAGAAATAGTTGATGTTACGACCTAAATATATAGTTGAAATATGAGATATTTTTCAAAAATAAATCACAAAATAATATATTCTAACAGATACGTAGACGTGCTAACAGCGCAACTACAGCAGAAGTTAGCGATTTGCGACAAAATGGCGCGTCTGTCAGAGCGAGAGGCAGATAAGAAGAAAGCTGCGAGTGAGAGAGCGATAGAACTACGCCCTCTGTTGACACGATTGGTCGAACGGACTATTGACTTGCAGGCTAATGTATGTGTTTTTAATAAGTTTAATCAATTTTTTTTTAGTTGAAATTGTGATTTTTTAAGTTACTAGATGATATTCTGAAAAAAGAAGATGCATACGGTAAAAAAATTGATATTAAACCACTTGACTAGGGGGGCTGTTGTGCTCAACTGTGTCTATTTATTTTATATATTTACTTTTGTAATTTTTATTTATTGGTGCACAATAAAGTATTTTTGTTTGTTTGTTTGTTGTTTAAAGTACAAGAATACTTACTTTTTCATTTATAATATATTTTTTCTATACTAATTAGAGTACCTATCGAGCGAGGAGTGATTTAAGAAATATACCCCACAAATTTACTTTTTATTTGTTGCAGATTGAAAAGGAAATATCCAAAAAGTACAAAGGACGTCCCGTCAATATCATTGGAGGTGTGAAGTTTTTGTAAAATGTTAATTATTTGACGAATTGTTGCATATATTGAAATATATTATATTTTATGGTTCTCGTGTGTTTTATTTCTATAGATTTTTTATTTTTTATGAAACTAATATCAATTAAAAAGGCCAGGAAAAGTAATTTTTAAGTTAAGATAAAAAAAAAAGTTTTCCGTCAAATATGTTTTATTCTTTAACAAACTTATTATTTATCCATAAACGTAATAATACGGGTAATAATAGTATGGATAAGGGTAATAATAATAGTAATAGGGGTAATAATATGGGTAGTAAATAACACATTGGACATTTATCTTCGTCGTACCATCTCGTCGAGTTTTCATGCAGTTTTGTGGTACTGGGTTGCCATTACTTAAAACTTGTTGTAGTAATAATAATATTATGAAAGAAAAATAAACGTATCGTGGCGCCATCTGGAATTCGTTTTGGTTAAGTTAGGTTATACCACAGATAACACGGATATAATGTATATACTATATACTATACTATAATAGTAGCTGACCCGACAGACATTGTCCTGTTTTGAAATGTAACCTATACTATCTTTCAAGTCAGATCAAAGTGCACACGGAGTGCAAATCAAATTTAAAATCGGTTCTGTAGTTTTGGAGTCCGTCGCGGACAAACAAAGTGACACATACCTACTTTTTGTGCGCATAGCGAGGCGGATGCCGTAAAAGGGGGTAAAAAATGTATGTTTTTTTTATTCGCCACGCTATTCGTACGCATGTATAAGTAAGTGCAGTATGCAAATAATTGTATTTTCATTCTTTCTTTCTGTCTTATAAACGCACATAATCATCACATTCACAGTATCACCACATTAAAAAATGGTCGGAAAAAATATCGACAAATTTTATAATTCTGGTTTAGTAAGTTTAGGTTTGTAGTTAAATCTTTATTAGGTATTTTAAGACTAGATCCGATTTTATTTTACTTACAATGCAGTTCCGATGCTTTCCCAGTGTGGTAGAAAATTATGATCTCTGTTATCGTATAGAACCTAATTTTTACATGATGATATTGCCAAGATAAGAGTGATTAAGCATGAAATTAATTTTACAATTTTAATTTGTGTAGTCGATCTATCTTCATAATTTGATCTTAGGCAATTATTTACTTCCAGAGTCTAGACCATTTGTTCTAAGATTTCTTAAAATAAATAAAATTCTTTCAGACATTTCATGTTCCCTGCGCGTAATGAGATCACGTTTAAAAATAAAAAAGTATGCAAAAGTTTCTCTTAAGTTCAAATATTACTAACTTTTTATGGTTGCTACTTTTCCGTTTCATAATCCACAACTCAATACCATGCAGTGGATATTCTTAAAATTGCAATAAAAGTTGTTCTTTCGTTTTTAAGAACATATTAATACTTGTAAATATGGTGAGTGATACCTATCATAGTTACATAGGTAAGCTACTGTATGATGTATGATGTATCCTACTAATATTTAGAAGCGAAAGTCTGTGAGGATGGATCATAGACATATATGTCTGTGGATCGATGCATGTATGTTACTTTTTCACGCAAATACTACTGAACCGATTACAATAAAATTAAGTATGTAAGTAGGTAGCTGAAGAAAAAGAATAAGACATAGATTTCTTCTAATTCTCATATATTATAATGTTATGAAAGATATGCAAGAAAAAATTTGGTAGGTAGGTATCATGAAAGTAAATGAAACTAGATTTGTGATTATCGTTTTATTGTGAAAATAAATAAATTTATCGTATTTACACAATTTGCAAAACAAAATTGGAATAATATGGTTCTTATATAGGTACATCACACATTTTAAAAACCTAAATTTAGTACGTATTTTATTACCCGCTTATCTAAATAAAACTTATTGTTGTTAAAATTATTGTTGTTAGTACAAAAACAATTAATTATTCACACATTTTAAATTTATTAGGTCTTTATGGTTAATCAAAAACATTTACCTAAGTAAATTTTTCATTCTTCATTCGTATTAAGAAAATCTTAAAAGTAGTGTCTTGGATCAATGTTGCCCTATAAGTCTTTCACACCATGGAAAAACTAGGCATATTTATTTATTAAGACTAGACTCATTAATTATTTATATTTACAAACACATCATAAACGTTATAATTATTTATCTATACAGTTATACAAAGTTTTTACAGCTACTATAGTTAGACAAGAGCATGGCTTAAAATTAGTTGATCTCTACACAATTATTTCCATCGAAGATAACAAGCATTTCATTAAAGCTATAAAAATCATAAAAATTTTGTCACTTTTAAGAAAAGTTAGCCAAAAGTCTATTTCAAATTATCATAAAATCACAGGACAATCACGATATTCTGTAGCAGCCTAAACGGGGAGGACCTGCACAAGGGTCTGCCTATAGGACAAGTGTATTCCCGGACACACATAGCAAATCGTCTATCACATTTACAGAGCCTCCCAGCCCAGCTATTTATGACCTGATGACGGTGGGAGTAGTTCTCCAGTTGAAAATAACAAGTTTTTACTGATTTTAACATTTTTTTGAAATATTTTACACTTTTCTACCAAAAATCCCGAAAATGCCGAGCCCAAAAAAGGTAATTTACTTCTCATTACACCTCAAAATCACGGGACAATCAAGATATTCTGCAGCAGCCTAAACGGGGAGGACCTGCACAAGGGCCTGCCTATAGGACACGTGTATTCCCGGACACACATAGCAAATCGTCTATCACATTCACAGAGTCTCCCAGCACAGCTATTGATGACCTGATGACGGTGGGAGTAGTTCTCCAGAGCACAAAGTGGCTCACCGTCATAGCAGGTCCAGTAGTAAGGCTGGAAATAAACTGTGTAGAAGGGACAGTGTATGTGCTCGTAGCATTCGTCGTGGAGACGGCAACAGCTGGAAGGGAAATTATTATTATAAAGGGCATGTGCGAGGTTTAGTGTATCTAATGTCTTGTCAGATATGTACCTGAAATCAAGTGTGTTAGGAATTTGGTATCAAAGTCAAGAAATTAATTGTAATTTTTCTGCAGGAAAGGTCTAAGGCTTTGGTCTAAGGTATCAGATGTCTTGTATGTTTTTTTAAAAAGACGCTACGAGATCTCGATAAAGATTTATTTTTTTTGAATATTAAGGGTAATGTGAGCTTTATTTTCTTCTGCGGTATGTAAGTATGCGGTATGTATCATTGGTGCAAAATTTCCAAAAATACAATCTTTATGTCGCTCTATGTAGAAATAAACTGAAATTAGAGCTTTATTAGTGTCAAAATAAAAACATGTTTTTTTTATTCTTGTTGAATGTCGCACCTACACACACTTGAAAATATTTTATCTTAACCTTTCTGTAAATAAAAAAGTTCATGTCATAATGGATTAAGAACTTACTTATCAATCCCATCAGTGGGTCGTCCGGAACCCCCGATCCCACAATAACATCCATATCCCTTGTAGGAGATGGGATTGCAGCCGGTAGCACAAGTTAGCATGCTGTAGAGATGTTGTACACCTCGTTTGCCGCGGTCTGTTTTGTTCATGTATTGGTTGGGATCTATTACCCTGAAATAGAAAAGCGTAAATGTATGTATGTTTTGTAATTTGGGAGATTTTATGTCCATGTTTTGTTTTATGTAAATAATAATGATGATTTTAGATGACTAATTGTATGACTAATTGAGATATTTGTTGATGTTAGGTATGTTATGTGATGATGAAAAACTTAGAAATAAATCTGGTTGAATTAATTTTAGAGTTCAGAGTTGAAAGCTAAAATGAGTGGTGTCCCTGACTCCCTGTGTCTCCCTCTTAAGTTTATTTCTTCTTAAGATCTGTACAAACTACATTCACATGGTACCTAAATTTTAACTATTGTTATTAAAAGAAATTATCTAGGTACTAAAGTAACTAATTGATAACAATTAACTTTACTTGATTAAATGATAGTCTTACAAATGAATATTACTGACCTGACACCTTTTAAATAATCAGCCTCCGGCACGGAATACCTGAAGGGGTCATGTGCGAAGCCGACGAGCAAATTCTTAGTTCTAACGTAATTATATCCTAAGTCGGTTCCTTTGGTTTTTGGACTATGCGTGTTTCTGGGGTTTAGAGAGAAGGGTCGAGGCGTGTGGCGGATCTGGGCGTAGCGTGTGTTGTTGTATATGTGCTCGAAGGTGAGCTGCTTCGGCCAAACTGAAAGAAAATAATTGGTTTAAAAAACACGGTTTAATGCATGAAATTATTGTATTGTCACTGATCCTTGATAAGTGTAAAAAGTTTGAATTAAATCTGTCCGTTTAAACTGGGTCAAAATCGACTCGAAAGAAAGTTACACACAAACATGCAGATGAAGCTAAGTGTGTTAAAAACAATTTGTTTGATAAACCATTAATTTTATTTTGTTATGTACAGTATACACGCTTAATTATGTAAGTACACATGTATATTTAATATAATTATTAAGGTCTCATAATTATTATTGTATCAATCGAAGTTTACCGGCATAAAATACATGTAGGTATGGGTATAAAAGGCGACTATATTTATCCGTGATAATCATTGTAAAAATAATATCTAATTATGTATTGTATTACAATCAGATATATCTTTATACGATAGCATTCAAATACATAAATAAAGCTATGTCATAAAATATGTTTATAATATATGTATATGTATATGAAATAACATCATTGGGACAATTGTATACTTCTACCCTGCGCACGCAAGTTACAATAAATGTGTTTCATATACTTAGCTAAATATATATATAATTTCATAAGTACATTATAAAGTACGGAAATAAAGAATGTCTCTTGCATTACATAATTAAACAGCTATCATATGCAAATAATAGCCTGATGTAACATAGCCCATTGAAATTAGATCTGTTTACGCACTAAATAATGTGAACAATGATTTGATTAAAGATAGTACACAATAGGATGGAAGTTGGAACAGGCTATGGAAATCGACGGTGAAATGCTTCGAATGTACAATGTGACCTTGACTTTATAAGCTTAATAGCTGTGGAATAGGAAATTGTAAATAGAAGAAATTACTGATACATAAAACTTATACCACGAATTACTAGTTATTAGGTAAGTAGTGAATAGTAGATACATCGATTTTAATGTATCTTTATGTATTTTGTTTTTGATGTTGTTATGAAGTTTTTGAATAACCTGTATTATATGCGATTGATAATATGTTTTTTATCACTATAATTAAATAGAGTTCACATAGATAGAGGACCTGGGAGTAAAACTGTTCTGCGCGTCTTATACCTATATTATGTAGGCTACTATCGTAATTTAGTGCAAATTCTATGAGTAATCGTTTTGTTTATATACTCAGCTACTGCGAAATATTACTCAGTTTAAACAAGATTCCTAGTGCTAGTTAAACGCCTTGTTTAAACAGTTAACTAATAGTTCTATCGAAATTTTGTTTTTGGTCAAGGCACCTATTACAGTAATCTCTAAATACATATTCTCTGCGCGATATCTTAATATGGTGCTTTGAATGTCCGTGGCACATTAATATACATAATTTTATTAAGAAATAGTCCTTACAATGCGATGTTTATAGTCTTAGGTTCGATTTGGAGTGATACAAGGTTGTTATTTTCAATGTAATTGGACCATTTTTGATGTATTCTATATTATTAATAATCTGTTTCGTGTTTGTGGTCCACTTTATTCATTCAGGGTTCCATTTGACCAAACCTGCTTGCAATTTTGACCAAAGTATTGTAAGTTATTGTCTATCCAGGATGATAAAATTGTTGCATTTCACGAGTGCTTTTGAAGGAGTCTTAGTTGCAGGAAATACTTAGCTACTATAGTTTGGAGTTTCGACATAGTTTTCCACAATGGTTCAGTGTAAATAACTGATATATAATCTAACAAACCAATTTGTATGTTCATATTTATAAAATTTGATCTATGTTATGGAAGTACTTATTATACCTGTCTATTATATTAAAAATAATATTTTACTTGTTTTAAAAAATGTTACGTATGCTCGTAAATCTGTAACGTTATGAGAGCGAACTTGATTGGCGAGTGAAAGTTTTTTAGCCGAATTATTCGGATACCACCGGTTGACCGCTAAAGAAAGCGGTTTCGGAATTACATAACGTTAATTAAAACTAAATAATAATATTTTTTAAGGTTGGTATGGATCTGAACTGTGACCTTTATTTAATTTATGAACTTTTTTTTGCTTACGGAGGCAAATTGAACTAATTAAAGATCTTTGGAGATCGCACATTATATTAAAAAAAAACTAAACCACCTTCAAATGGTTATAACTGAACCAAACTTTAATTAAACCAGCGTAGGCATTAGTTTTCAAACAAACAAAAACAAACAGAATCATCAAAATCGGTTTACCCAAGGTAACAAACCCAAAAAAGTCAACATGAGAACTGCCTTCATTTTTTAAAACTAGAAAAATAAAGTATGTATACCTAAACGTGTATTCTTATACATATAGAATATGGGTTTCTATAAAAGCTTCCTAACACATGGTGGATAATTCAATCAGAGATGGGGCTCTTAACGACCGTTTTGTGCGTGTTTGTGTATTTTTATGCCGGTCGTGAAATTTGTCATTAACACAATGTTTGGAAATAATTGTATTAGAACATTATAATTATGCACTCGTCTATTATCTATTCATTTATCTATATGGAATTTGTTTTACGGTTGAGTATTATCGACGGAAGCTTTTATTTACGTAAGTTTGAGTTAAATGTAGGCTATTATATATATTTGTATATATGTATTTGTATTACATATTGAACTATCTGTTGTCTCGGTGTGTCGTTATAACTAATATGATATTTTTTGCAAATTTGCATAATTGTATTATATAATTTTGATTATTAAAGATGATATTTACACAAACGTGTTTAAATTATAGTCGTATATGACAGTGAAAGTGGAGTATAATTGCGAAATTCTCGCGAGAAACGCTGTGAAAGGCGCCTAGTATGTTACAAGTAATATTATGGTAATCAAGAATATGTTATATCATATTATATGTAAATTGAAATAAAATAATATATAATTCATAACGATATTACGCATAAAACTAACTAGGTGCCGAATCTAAAAAGAGCTTAATTTCCACTTTACAATCTACATGTCCATTTTATTCTGATGAAGTACTAGTATGTTGTGTCCTTCCCTTAAATTTGTGATAATTTTATTCTTTGTAAATGCTGTATTTATTGGTACTGTCTGTCTGGTGTGTCCAACGCCTATGACTCTATCAACTTGTGGCTTACAATTTTCTCAAAATCCATCAACATTAACTTAAGTCTGCCTTCTAATTACATCTTATATTTCGTCGAATAATATTGTTCGTAGGTACCTATTACAGTCCTGACGATAATTTTCGGCAAATACAGAAGTGAATCACTTTGAAGTCCATACCTCGTAAAGGTAATAAACTAATGAATGGCTACAATACAAAATTGCCTTAAGGAATTTACGTTACGTAAATCCAAAATACAAAAACGTCAGCATCAATTCACAAGGTGTATAATTTAATCAGTCAGATTGGTTTACCACAATTATTTATACACCTACATGGTAACAAATTTAATCTACTTGAAATTCCTTAACGAAGCTGTAACTTTTCGAAGAATCGAAAATGATTGTAATGGCATTTTAAGGTAATGACGGAGGCATGTTGAAGAGATCTTTGGAAAGGCTAAAGTTGTAATATAATGTTTGTTAATATAAATAATTAAATAAAGATTAAAGTTCTCTGAAAGGCCTAATATGATAAGGATTTCACAAAATAGATAAATAAAAAAAATACGTTAGGCACTCGAGGACTGCCGCGGTAAAGCTATTGCATTGCATCGCATCGCTGTGCTTCTTGGATTGGGGGGTGTTAGGTATTTTCGTTACGGAATTTTTTTATTAATTATTAGCTTAACAATGTGTGAGAGTTTCTTTATTTCCTGATATATTAAGGAGTACCTATCTTAAACAGCAAAAAAGCCTGACCAGCCCAGCCCAGTCGTTGTCTTTATTATAGACCACCCTTTGTTTTATTAACCGTGTATACCAGAAGTAATTGCTTAGTTAATATAATTTAAAACACCTATTACCATTCAGTGATTCTTCAAGACCTTGACATTTCTGTTCC